>NW_026266456.1:0-25000 GCF_025860055.1 Xyrauchen texanus
TACTTACTTATGTCACTTTTGGGTACTTTCACCAGAATACACACCAGTAAACTGAGCACCACCTTGACAATTTGGGACTTTTGTGTGTCCTCATTTGTTTGACCATATAATCGTATTCAGCATGCTTTAAAATGGTCCCCAGCATTAAAATCTCACTTGTCCCAAAAAACACTTTTAAGTGATTTGTGTACCTGAAGTGTGTATCCCCCACCAATTTGTGTATAACACAGCGCCCCTAAGAGAACTGCACTTCCGATTTTATACACACTTTCGAATCTGACCAATCAGAAGCCAGTAAGAATTTTTTCGACACAGCGCACTCAGTGGCTCTTATAGAAACTGCACTTACTTAATACCTTGTCAATCTGACCAATCAGAAGCCAATTACGTCATCCTTAAAGATGGCGGAAGGAGAGTTCTTATTTACATGAAAGAATATAGGATAAATCACATTATATTTTACATTGCATTGTAAATAATTAGTGAGTAAATAAAATAGAGTGGTTTTGGTTAAGCACTGGAGATTTAAAATCGTATGTCCAAAATGTTTTCTAATCCCCATCCTTATTCTGCCACACTACCGAGCTGACCCTCCCCGCTTAACGAGAGTTACCGAGAATTACCGAGACGGAGGCGGCGCGAACGATGCAGTGCAAAGTCAATTGATTGTACTCGAAATTTAGATATTAGTTTATTAAAGATAAATGTATAAACAATATTTAAAATAGGAGGTGATCTACACATAAGCACGCGTCGCTGCAAAGCAATCATTGTCTTCCTCAGAGAAGCGGACAAATATTTACATTTATTAACGCTTTTAGTATGTGTATGCACCTGATGTATTCAATGAAAATATGCCTTTGTAAAGGATGTGTGCAAATCTGAAATCGCTTGATTTTATTAGGCGTGATCTTTTAAACACTGTATTCCCCACTTCAATTATTTTGGTATCTTTTCAGCCGCAAGGGAAGCACTGCACCCCTCCCGCCCTCTACAATGAGAGAGTACAGAGACGAGCAAATGAACAGCACAACACTTATTATATTTTTCATTAACAGAGTTATTGTATATATATATATATATATATATATATATATATATATATATATATATATATATATATATATATACAGTACACACACACAAATATATATATACAAATATATATGTATATGTGTATATACTGTACTATATTAAAAGACATGGAGATTAATTTACTGTCTTGAAGCTAAATCTCAGCTGAATTCTTACCTAACCCTTAAAAAGTAGATTATTTTATTTATTTATTGCAAGGGATATATGCTGCTTTTCATGTGACAAAGTGATTAAGCTGGGAAATGTATTCTTAAGTAATACATTTAAATAATTGATTGCAGAATAACCAGCAGCCAAGTTGTCTTTTTTGTTTCCTATCAAATTATTATACAGCATACCTAATCGTTATTAACTAGAACATGTTGTTTTCAATACCAAGACGGATGACTATTAGTTTATTTTATGGTGCTGTGTTTAATTTCATCACACAGAGGATTAAATCTGTAGAGGAGTGACTGCAATTGATATTGAGAAATTTTAGGACATTTGAAACCCTGTCTGAAAATATGTATTGTGTATTCAAACAACAGCAATTCAAAATTAACACTTTTGTTACATACTGTACATCACACAGTTGTAGTCATTATTGTAATCCTCATTTTCACCAATGTAGCTAAAACACATTGTAATGCGGGTCATGTTATAAGTTACAAAAGCTTTTGGAAACAGAAAATAAACTTGATATCTAACTAGAATTAGACCTAGTGTCATTAGTTCTGTGCCTTCAAGACCCATAACAGACTTCTGACCTAAAGGGAAATCATTTAGCATATTAACTTTTACTCAAAGAAAAGAATGAAAAGAAACAACTACCATGGGCCAGCCCTATTTATTTTACAAGGAGAAGCTTTAACTTTTAAACACAATTTTATTTAATAGTTAATTTCCTGTTGTTCCTAAGTTGACATACTTGGCTGCTTTGTTATTTTATTATTATTATTGTTATTATTATTTTAATGTAGCTAATATAATTTATAATTTAATATAATTTAGTGAAAAAATCACTAACTATAATGTTTAAAAATGCTGCAAATTGATGTAGAAAATTAGAATACCTGAAATGATTCTATGTATTTTGAGACAAAAAGAGTTTTGTTGAAGGTGATTAAATAAAAAGTTTTTCAATAAACATTGAATTTTGGCAAGGATAGTATTGGGGTAAAAAGTTCCTGTTGCAGGAGCTAAAAGTCACAAAAACTGTTGGCAGGGGAGAAGGTGCAGACTGCCTGATTGACAATTAATTGCTTTTCATAACTGAGGGGTAATACATTTATTCTGAATGATGTGTAGAGCCTGTCCATATTGACTGTTCAAATCATAATCAATGTTCAAATCATTTGTGAAATGTCTGTGGCAACATTTTAGATTAAAGATGTACAATGTTACAAAAGCCAAAAGTGGAAATTAACAGGAAATATTGCACCCTTTGCTGGAGTGGTTATTTTGAATATTTATTTAATGCAGGAAAAAATACAATACAAAAAAAATGAAATAAAAAAGTTTTTAAAAGTACAGTGACCAATTGTGCAATATCACTAAGTATGCATATACTGTATAAGTATAGATATGTGTATACTTACAAATTACTAGATACAAGTATACAGATAAACTACTATTCAAAAGTTTGGGATCACTATGAACTTTGTATGTTTTTGTAAGTAAATTATACTTTTATTAATCAAAGATGCTTTAAATTTAACAAGAAATGCAGTAAAGACATTTATATTGTTAAAATGACTAATTTAATTAAAATAAATGCTGTGTTCAAGAATCCTACACTTGCAGCATTGACACCTCAGGCATTCCTAGCAGTCAGTTTATTCTAGATCTTCAAGTGAACACCTTTATCGCCAAACGCTTAACAACAGCTCAACATCTCAAACTTTGTACAGAATAGAGACATTTGAATGGATTAATCATTTATCAGTTCATTATTTAAATTGCATGTTCTATCTTTTTTTCCTATTAGCCAGTGTCAGGCACTTTTTTTCTTTTTAAGTCTACCTAAAATTCTTTCTCTTCTAAATGTTGCAGAATAAAACTGGTATTTGCATGTACAGGTCTAGGATTTGTAGTGGAGTTATCTAGAGAGTCTGATGGACTTGTGTACTAGTTGTGCATCTGGCTTGTCCATTTCTCTGTTAATTCAGATTGTTTTATTCTTTAAAGTAGTGGTGCATGGAATAGCCTTCATCTTCAAAAAAGAAAAATAGACTGACTTTCTTGATAAATGTGTTTCTTTTAGCCAGTTTTCAAACCAATGTCCAGGGTAAGCAAAGTGGCTTGCAGTAAATAAAAAAAAAGTGACATACTACACTGTGATGTTCAGGTTAAGTCATGTGGTTTTATTGTCGTTCTACCATATACAGTTAGTACCAGTCTCTGAGTATTGAGGAGTCTGATAGCTTGGGGAAGAAGCTGTTACACAGTCTGGCCGCAGGGGCCCGAATGCTTCGGTACCTCTTGCCAGACTGGCAGGAAGGTGAATAGTTTATGTGAGGGGAGTGTGGATCATCCACAATGTTGGTTGCTTTTTCTGAATGCAGCGCTTAGTGTAAAGGTCTTTGATGGAGGGAAAACAGACCCCGATGATCTTCTCAGCTGTCCTCACTATCCTCTGCAGGGCTTTATGGTCCAAAATGGTGCAAGTCCCAAACCAGGCAGTGATGCAGCTGCTTTAGGATGCTCTCAATAGTCCCTCTATAGAATGTTGTGAGGATGGGGGTGGGAGATGTGCTTTCCTCAGACTTCGAAGAAAGTAGAGACACTGCTGGGCTTTCTTGGTAATAGAGTTGGTGTTGTGGGACCAGATGAGGTTCTCCTACCTGGTGAACACCAAGGAATTTGGTGCTCTTGATGATCTCCACAGAGGAGCACTTTATATATATATATATATATATATACACACATACATATATACAATTTACTGTCTTGAAGCAAATCTCATTTGAATTCTTACCTAACCCTTAAAAGTAGATTATTTTATTTATGTATCGCAAGGGACTGTATGCTGCTTTTCATGTGACAAAGTAATGTGATGAAGCTGGAAAATGTATTTTTAAGTAATAAATAAAAATAATTTGATGATTTGATGCAGAATAACCAGCAGCCAAGTTATGTCCATATTACATAGTTTCTTACAATAATGGTATTTAAGGGAATCAGAAATCAAGATGATTTAAGATAGATATTTGTGCAGTGTATCAGATACAGGTCAGTGTAGGCTGCCCTTCCCCCACACACCTGATCACTGCTGCCTATCCAGAGCAAAACTTCACATGCAAAAACTTCACAGCTCAAAAAATTGAAAAAAGCAAGAAAAGTAGACATGCTCAAAAAAGATAAAGTAGATATACTCATAAGAATATTGATAATTTAAATTATTGTGTAAATAAAGCAATTAAAAAGAAATGTTACTAGACACTTTTCCACTTTTCTAACTTTGTATTTAATGGGAAATGCCATTGATTTATTAGAATGAACAGAATATAAGATTGCAAGTGAAGTGTAAGTTTGGAGACACCTCAATTAACCCCTCCCCCACTCTGCTTTCACTCAGAAGCACTTGATTTGCCCGCGGAAAAGTCTTGAAGGGGGATGGGCGCTCAAGCAGACCGTGAGATGCAGTGACGTCACTACACAGTAACGCGATGAGATTAATTATGTTTTGAAAGACATTTGATATGTGGCGTTTTTTCAACTAAAAGAAAAAAGTAGAATGTCAGTTTTCATGAGAACATGAGATTATGTATGTATTACACAATTCGTTTTTTTGCATTTAAATGTCGTGTGTTTGCACTAAAACATTACATTGTAAATCATTAGTGAGTAAATAAAAATAGAGTGGTTTTGGTTAAGCACTGGGAGATTTAAAATCGTATGTCCAAAATGTTTTTCTAATCCCGATCCTTATCTGCCACACTACCGGAGCTGACCCCTCCCCGCTTACCGAGAGTTACCGAGAATTACCGAGACGGAGGCGGCGCGAACGATGCAGTGCAGTCAATTGGATTGTACTGAAATTTAGATATTAGTTTATTAAAGATAAATGTATAAACAATATTTAAAATAGGGAAGGTGATCGACACATAAGCACGTGTCTTTGCAAAGCAATCATTGTCTTCTCAGAGAGGGGGACAAATATTTACATTTATTAACGTTTTTAAAAGTATGTGTATGCACCTGGATGTATTCAATGAAAATATGCCTGTAAAGGATGTGTTAAAATCGAAATCGCTTGATTTTATTAGTGATCTTTTTAAACATTGTATTCCCCACTTCAATTATTTTGGTATCTTTCAGCCGCAGCGGGAAGCACCGCACCCTCCCCTGCCTCAATGAGAGCAGTACAGAGACGAGCAATGAACAGCACAACACTTATTATATTTTTCATTAACACTTTGTTATTTATATATATATATATATATATATATATATATATATATATATATATATATATATATATATATATATATATATACAGTACACACACACAAATATATATATATAAAAATATATATATATGTATATGTGTGTATAATTATATTAAAAGACATGGAGATTAATTTACTGTCTTGAAGCAAATCTCAGTTGAATTCTTACCTAACCCTTAAAAGTAGATTATTTTATTTATGTATCGCAAGGGACTGTATGCTGCTTTTCATGTGACAAAGTGATTAAGCTGGGAAATGTATTCTTAAGTAATAAATAAAAATAATTTGATGATTTGATGCAGAATAACCATCAGCCAAGTTATGTCCATATTACATAGTTTCTTACAATAATGGTATTTAAGGAATCAGAAATCAAGATGATTTAAGATAGATATTTGTGCAGTGTATCAGATACAGGTCAGTGTAGGCTGCCCTTCCCCACACACCTGATCACTGCTGCCTATCCAGAGCAAAACTTCACATGCAAAAACTTCACAGCTCAAAAAATTGAAAAAGCAAGAAAAGTAGACATGCTCAAAAAGGGAAAGAAAATTAGACGTGCTCAAAAAAGATAAAGTAGATATACTCATAAGAATATTGATAATTTAAATTATTGTGTAAATAAAGCAATTAAAAAGAAATGTTACTAGACATAGCCACTTTTCTAACTTTGTATTTAATGGGAAATGCCATTGATTTATTAGAATGAACAGAACATAAGATTGCAAGTGAGTGTAAGTTTGGAGACACCTCAATTAACCCCTCCCCCACTCTGCTTTCACTCAGAAGCACTTGATTTGCCCGCGGAAAAGTCTTGAAGGGGATGGGCGCTCTCGCGCTGACCGTGAGATGCAGTGACGTCACTACACAGTAACGCGATGAGATTAATTATGTTTTGAAAGACATTTGATATGTGGCGTTTTTTCAACTAAACGAAAGGTAGAATGTCAGTTTTCATGAGAACATGAGATTATGCATTTTAGCATTTAAATGTCCTGTGTTTGCACTATAAAAAATACATAGTTGGCAAAATCTGTATCAGAATAAGAAAAAAAGACGTTATCAGAATATTTGTCTAAACATTTAATTTCAGAAAAGCTTCCTACAAGACTAAACATAATATTTATATCGTATATGGCAGAAATCGTTAGTATGAATGTGTGTCATTGCGAGTTTAACACGTGACAAACCTCGTTTTCCGGAATTCAGACACGTGACAATGACGTCTAATGGAGCGAAGACAGTTTTCCCGCGAACGACAACACTGAACACGCTCATTAAGGAAGAAAAGGTAAGATGTCTTGTCATAAAAAATATACAATAAGAGATTCTTGACTAATAAATCGATGTTTAGCGTTGTATTCACTTGTGTTCTTCATGTCAATTGTTAGTTGAACCTGTTTAATTATGAAGTTGACGATTAAACAATTAAGCCAATTAAGTTTGTGCTTTCCCACTAGTCACATTTGTGTATTGATGGATATAATTCAGTGTAAATCTTAGAAATGCATTAATAGCAGTACCTAAGGTACCAAATTTGCTATTTGTATTTTAACATATTTTGCTTTGAGGACATTATCTTTCTGTGGTGAAGTAGAAATGAAATAGTTTGGTGTATATCATTATTTATATCTTACCTCTTACTGTAATACTCCACAAACATGGAAGCAAAGTGTGATCACAGTTGCTAGACCAGTGGGATTAAACCCCAATGTAAATCAACATTCTGTCATTATTTAATTTGGAGTCTCTCTCTCTCTCTCTCTCTCTCTCTCCCTCTCTCTTGATTGAACAATTCTTTCTAAGATATTTTTTACATTGTAATTATGCTTGTTTATTCCATTAATTTTATATAATCGTTTTTCCCTCATGAAAATTGCCCTATGTGTGGAATTCAGCATGCTGGCTATCCGTAAAAGACGTAGAAGACCTCAGCAGGATGCTGAAGATAACATCATATTTGAAACTGAAAAGCCTGGTCTTCAAGAGCAGTACATCAGCAAATATAAAGGCAAGACAATTCAAATATAAGTACTTTGGATTACTTTTGTATCGCAGCTGAACTGTTGAATTAGTAAAATGTTAGTACATTTCAGATATTTCCATTTTTACTTATTAAATGAGATTGCAGACACCCTGTAACAGTAATCAAAATAATGTTTTTTTCTGCTTTAGGCCGTGGCGCTTTCACCACTGAATCTTTCTGCAGAGGAGACTTGTTCTTGAATACAGAGGTGAACTCTGAGTTCAAAGGAGAGTCTTGAACGAACTAAAAACTACACTGAAACTGAGAGCACATTCTTGTTTGATTTTCAGTGGCATGGAAAATACTATGGTAAGTACATCAAGAACTGTTGACTTGATGTAGCAGGGAAGCTCAAAGAGATCTTTTTCTTCAAGAGAGTAAAGGGCCAATTTTACCAATAATGATCATTCTCTCATCATTTACTCATTCTTATTCTATCTGACTCCCAATTTAAGTCATCATTCCTCATAAATCTTTATTAATGAATAACTCCTTTCACATTTGAAATATAGAGTGCTCTGCACATGTGTCAAGTGCAAACAACCGTAAACCAGCTTCTCTCATGAACTACAGCTGAGGATTTATAGAGAATAATGACATATTTGGGTTGAATTCTCACCCAAAGCTAATTTTATCACTTCAGAAGACATGGACTAAACACTTGAGAGGTAATAGGTGCATCTCAAAAAATGTGAATATCATGGAAAAGTTAAAAATTGAACTTTCATATATTCTAGATTCTTACACATGAAATTTTTTTTTTTGGTTTTAATGTTGATAATTACAGCTACAGCCTATGGAAATAAAAAATCCAGTATCTCAAAATATTAGAATAAAGAATTTATAATACAGAAATGTCAACCTTCTGAAAAGTATTTTAATTTATGCACTCAATACTTGGTCAGGGCTCTTTTGCACAAATTATTGCATCAATGTGGCGTGGCATGGAGGCAATCTGTCTGTGGCACTGCCGAGGTGTTCTGGAAGCACAGGATGCTTTGATAGCGGCCATCAGCTTGTCTGTATTGTTGGGCACAGTAATACCATTGTTAGAAAACCAGTTACTTGTAGTTCTGGCTCTGTGGGCAGGTGCCAAGTCCTGCTGGAAAGGAAATCAGCATCTCCAAAAACCTTGTCAGCAGATGGAAGCATGAATTGCTCTAAAATATCCTGGTAGACGGCTGAATTGACTCTCGACTTGAGAGAAAACAGTGGACCAACACCAGCAGATGACATGGCACCCCATATCATCACTGACTGTGGAAACTTCACACTGGCTTCTCCACTGAGCAACGGTCCAGTTCTTCTCCTTAACCCAGGTAAGACGTTTCTGGCGTTGTCTCTGGTCTTGAATGGAACAGCACTCATCCAGCAATGACCTTCTGTGGCTTACCCTCCTAGTGGAGGATGTCAATGAGTGTCGCCTGGACAACTGTCAAGTCACCAGTCTTCCCCATGATTGTGGTTGTGTGTACTGAACCAGACGGAGATTAAAGGCTCGGGAAACCTTTGCAGGTGTTTTTGAGTTAATTAGCTGATTAAAACTCTTTCTCAGGTTGATATTTCTGTATTATAAATTCTGTATTCTAATATATTGAGATACTGGATTTTTATTTCTATGAGCTGTAAGCAGTAATCATCAAGATTGCAACAATAATTTTTATGTGAAATGAATCTAGAATATAGAAAGTTCCACTTTTGAATGAATTTTCCACAATATTAAATTTTTTTGAGCAGCTGTATGTTTTCCTTTATAACCTTTTTGAGCTTGAAAGCTTTGGACTCCATTGGCTTACATTGTAAGGACCAAAACACGCCAAAAATGATTACCACAGGAGACAGAAAGTCATATGAGGGCTGAGTAAATGATGAGAGAATTGAGTAGTGAACTGTGCCTTTAATATAAAACAGACTGTAGATGTGAAAAACACTTCTGTATATGTCTTGCATACATTTAATGGTAAGTGGTGTGTGTTTATATAGTATGGATGCATCCAAGGAAGACAAGTCCCTGGGAAGACTTGTCAACGATGAGCACAAAAATCCTACTTGCAAAATGAGAACTGTTGAAGTGAAGAAAAAGCCTCATCTTTGTCTATTTGCTGTACGAGACATTTTACCAGGTGAAGAAATCACTTACAACTATGGCGACTCGGACTGGCCGTGGAGAGCCAAGGTACCATAAAGAAAATGCTAGAATTCATAAGCAGCAATATATGATGCCTTTTTCCTGTCATTAATTGCTAATGTGTTTTATGGTCTCATATTTCTCCAGTCTTTAAATGAACCGTCAACAGAATCCAGTGATGTAAAATCAGTCAGCAGTTTGGGCCCACAGAAATCGTAGTAAGGTATGCTAATTCTGCTTCACTTGTAATGACAAAATGGGTAATTTTGAAGCTTAGAGGCCGGATTTTACAATGCATTAAAACAATATAACTAACTCTTAAAGGAGTAGTTTACCCTAAAATAACAATTCTTTCATTATATTCATGCCATCACAGATGAATATGACTTCTTTCTTCAGCAGAACACAAATAAAGATTTTTAGAAGAATATCTCAGCTCTGTAGGTCCGGCATAATGCAAGTCAACAGGTACCAAATTTTGATAGTCCCAATGTAATTCCACACAACTGCAGTCCCGCCATTAATGTCTTCCCAAGCTAAATTAATGATGTTTATAAGAAAATAACAGAATTAAAAAGTTATGATAATCTTCACTTCTGGTCATCATTCTTCCCTTCCACGACGCTTAATGTAAGTGTTAACAAGTCAAGTGAGAAGTGATACACAAATTTCTTTTGACTTGTCCTCACTTTTCCCTCAACTATACCAGAGCAGTGCTTACCAAAAATAAACAACTTCGTTAAATTAACAAAACATACATCTTACCTTTTGGCTCAACCTCAGTGATGCTTAAATGTCTTTAGGTGCCACAGTTTTTAACATTGACAATGTATATTTTACTCATGGCTTAAGCTAAATACCTCTTTTATATCTACAGCAGCGGTTTCAATCAAGAATGTCAAAGTTAAGACAACATCATGAAGATTGTTATAATCGCTTTAAAAGAGCAGAGACTGAGATGAATGAGAGTGAAAAGAAACATCTCAAGCTATTGCATGATCAGGTCACTAAACAGCTGTCACAAAAGAGATTGCTCGGTGAGTAAATATATATGAACACAGACGCATCACAAATAATTAACACCTCAATTTCTTTACAGGTGCTTTTTTGGTACTTTTGAGCCTTTCATTTAGTCCATATGATATTACTTGGATTATGTTTTCCAGCTGTCCCCTGCCACCCACTGAAGTATGCACATCTGATACACCATCACATTCACCACTTAATGTGCCGCAATCCTCAATCACCTTTGCTCCTGTGCTGCATCCACCGCAGGGAATGGCTTATCACAGCGAACCTGAGCCTGTCTCATTAAGGGAGGTGGGCATACACATTTAGTAGACAATCTGTGGATGTCGCCATACCAGTTTAGCTTCTGGTACATGCACATTAACTTGTGTTTGTTTTATGCTTGGGTAATGCAGTTACTGCCTCCCAAAATGAAATAGAACTCAATTTAAACAACTTTTAACATTTATGTACCCCCCCCACCACCTGCAACCACACACATACATTCCAGTGGTCAAACATAAAATAACAACAGACACGCATATAAACAAACAGTCCAAATAAAATACTTGATGACTTAAAAACATATACAATTAACCAACATACCCCACCTGCCCACATCCCTCAAATTTTTTTTAAATGGTCAAAATTAACTCTGAATTAACTGAATCACATAAATTTGCTGGGAATAAAATACCCAAATACTAAATGCCCTGTTTGGGCCACTGAAAGATGTCAGATGAAAAGCTGTTTACGGGCAGTATGCTGTCAGAGCCAAAGTTTCAGATTTAGACCAGTTAAATAGAATTTAGACCCCAGAGCCTTGCCTGTAGGTAAGGGCTTAATTACCTCGCCAAGCTCCTCCAAGTTTATCTCCAGAATCAATAAAAAATGTTTGCTCAGTCAACAGTTTAGGGAGATCTAATGGTTCCAATAAAATTTCTAATATCTTCATCAGTAGATCTAAAACATGGAACTATAAAGATCAAGATAGATTTCTTTAAAAGTATTATTAATATCAATGGTAAATATTTCACCAGCAGCAGATTTAATTGAGGGAATGGTAGAAAAGACTCTTTCCTTTATATATCTAGCCAAAAGCTTCCCTGCTTTGTCCCCCGACTCAAAGTATGACAAAATAGTATTATATCTGTATTTCAATCGGGTCAATTCTCTGAGGCCATCAGATCTACATTTGGCGCTTCAGCTCTGCCTCGCACTTTTAATATTCCTCCAACTCCACTGTAGTTCTCATGCTTTGGATTTTTGATGAATGAGGCATACTGTATGATCCGACCCCTAAGAAATGCCTTAAGTGTCTACAAGCCACTTCACAGAAGATAATGAGGACCAGTTGGACTCCATATAAACAATGATTTCGACTTTAAAATTAGTTGGAACTCAGAATTTTGCAAAAGGGAAACATTAAAACACCAACTATATTCTTTTTTTTTTTTTCTCTGTATGTGGCAACACCTTTAAACTCACCAGAGTGTGATCAGAGACTAAGATGTATAGTCCCTACCATATGGATTCAAATGTATAGACCCTACCATATGGGTTCAAAAGTCTCCAAATATCTGTAAGACCAAGATTTGTACACATCCTCTGAAGCGTAGATGTTGCTCTAGGGACTTACACACTTTTCCTTTACTATGATCAAGGACTGAATCCATCAATAGATTAAAGTCTCCTCCCAACATTATATTGTTATAATGCACATTGTTATGTGCAGAAATATTAGCCAAAATCAACCTTTGCCCCTGAATTTCAAAAAAAAAAATAATGACTCTAATTTAACTTTTAATCCGCTGGAGACATTTGAATTGTAGATGTTTACTTATCAATGTAATGACTCCTGCTCTTACTCGAGCCAGCACTAAAGAAAACATGTCCATCCCATATCTTCCCAAAATGTTCAGCTTCCTGCAGAAAACTTGTGTTTCTTTAAGAAACACTATATCCTATTTCTTACGCTTTTAAGAAAATAAATAACCTTCCTTCTTTTTATGGGGTGTCCCAACCATTCACATTCCATGTGGAGAGTGACAATCCACTCATATTAGTATTTGACATTAACATAGTAGAGAAATTAGATAAAAATGTAATTATAAAGACCACATTCCACATTGGTGCAACAATCAACCCCTAACTTTCCCCAGCAAAAAAAAAGAAAAACATGTGCATTAACCCCAAGCACAACATCACCAATTGGTGTCCATCCTCTAAACTCAAACAGTCCATGTACGCCTACGATAGTCCCTTGCGACAAACTTGCCATCAGATTGCTCAAGTCCGGTGCTTCCACACAATTTTTTTAAACAGAATTACACATCAGAAGATCATCTATAAAACAAACTCCAGCCCATAAGCGGAATAAACACACAAAAAAAGTGTAGATTCATCCACTTAATTGTCTTGAAGGTCTGGGCCTGCACAAAAACAAGCTCCAGCCGCTAGCTGAACCTGCACAAAGCATCTATTCAGTTCTTTGTGCAGTCAAACTCACTCCAATGTCCTGTAAGAAATATTCCACAAAACAAACTCCAGCCAACTTGAGGCATAAGCACCTAAAACAAGCAGATTCATCCACATGGCTTACTCCAATGTCTTTATGTAGGACAATGCTTGCTGTGACATGTAAATAGTATGCAGACATCCTTAGTATCTGTTCTCAATTTGGCCAGGAATATCAGTGCAAAAGTGATCATCCGCTGATGTCATCCGCTGATTCTATTTAGAGAACATGTCGACAATCAACAGAGCAATGAAAATTGACACAGCCTGTCTCTAAAATCCTAAATGATTTTAATTGTTTAATTTTCGATTAGCACGCTTTTAAAATCATGGTAAATGGGATACTGTTTAAAAATATTTGGAAACTACCCAGCTCTATTCATCGATATACAATTAAATCATCCTATAAACCAGCCCTAGTGAGAACATGAGAAAACGCACATTTTTATATAAAAATACATTCCTCTTGCGTAATGATCAAATTCAATGCTGTCCTCGCGATTTTGTGTGTTCATCTTTCTGCATGTTTGTCTGTCAGTGCAACCAGGTGAAGCATTAGATATTTACATACAATGATATTAATAATATAAAAAAATCTCCACCAGTTGACACTTTATTTCTATATAAATATATACAGTATATCGTGGAGATGAAACGCCACCCAGTCTTAATATCTCTATTAAGATAAGTCACTATTATTACATAAATGTCCAACCATAATTATTTGATAAAAATTTTTGTGCACTCAAATTCCAATCACATATTACTCTCCAAAGAAGGGCATTTTAGATTATTAGAGAAATTATGTGAGAGGTAATGTGACATGCTATGCAGCATTTTTAATGCTTGTATGATAACCTGAAAGAGTGTCTTGCTTGTCATTACACTTAAGTAACCACAGTACAATGCTAATTAGATTTACAGAAACCACATAATGCCCATAGACTACTAACACCTTATCTTATTTAAAAGTTCACTCCCCTTATTTGAGCACTGAAACTTACTGAAATTGTACATCCTTATTTTCATCATGTGTTGTTCTCTTTTCAGTACTCATGGAAAGCCCTCAGTGATTCAGATGTTACAGACTACAGCTGATGTTGACTATGTACCCAAGAGCAGCTCAGATCTAATCAGATGATAGTGCTTCTGGATATAGCATGGTTGAAAGTAGCTTAGATGAAGCTAATGAAAAGACTTCTGAAAAGGTATGGTCAAAAGTTCTCTGAAAAATCCAACTTCACCTTTTTCACAAAGCTATAAAGATACAAGCAGTTCATCAGACACAGGCGTGACAACACCATCACCAAATGCTAAAGTGCAATGCAAAACCAAAGAGACAGACCCTCTTCTGAAGATAGGTCTTTTATTCAATCAATGCCATCACCTGTGCAGGATCGCAAGTCATATAGAAGAAGCAGTATTGTCTTTATTGCTCTAAGCCTTTTTCAAAAATGGCAAGACACCTTGAATCTGTCCATCGCAATGAAGTGGACGCTGCAAAGGCAGTTGCGCTTCCAAAACATTCTAAAGAGAGGCTAATCCAGTTAAACCTCCTTAGAAAAAGGGCAACTTTGCCCACAACACAGATGTGGCAAGAAATGGACATGGAGAGATGGTTGCCTGCTACCGCCCAAAAGAGAGCAAAAAAGCCAAGGATTTCATTCACTGTGTTTACTGCCAAGGGCTTTACAACAAGCTGTAGCCTTTGGAAACATTTAAAGAACTGTCCTCTGAAACCTAAAGATGATGAATCCAAGGGCAGGAAAAGAGTCCGATCACTCTGCTCTGAAAACTCCAGTTGGTTTAGAAGTGAGCAAAGGTTTAAAGAATATACTTTCCATTATGAACTATGATGAAGTTTCCCGTGTTGTTCACTCTGACTGCTGCATCATGCAACTGGGGAGCACATGTTTAATAGGATGGGATCTGATGTTAATAAACATGACTACATCAGACAGAAGATGAGAGAAGTTGGCAGACTTCTTCTTGAAGCAAGGAAGATTACTCGCTAAGATCTATGGTGGACTTCATCATTCCAGCAAATTTCAAACAAGTCATTTCAGCTGTTAAAGTTGTATCTGGCTATGATGAAGAGAAAAACTGCTACCGCGATTCCCTCTAGCTCTCAAACTTGGTCATTCTTTAAACAAGATCTGTAGTATTGTTGAGAGCAATGCCATGATGTACGGAGACCATCAACGTGCTGAGTGTGCTCGAGACTTCAGAAAAATACACCAGGCAAGATGGAACGAATACATTTCTGCTGGTGCTTTAACTACTTTAAAAGAAGCCAAGTGGAACACGCCTCAGATCATTCCTTTCACTCAAGATGTCAAAGTTCTGCATGCACATCTGAAAAGAAACACAAACAGTTCCTAAGCAAGCTCAGAAACTGCCCATCGGCAAAAAGCTATTCAGCTCTTGCTAAGGTCACATTGACGCAAGTCATCCTGTTCAACAGAAGAAGAGAAGGTGAGGTATCACTGAATGCTTTTGGCAGCTTTTAAAAGCAGGGATTCTTCTGAGCTACATGAAGACCTAGCGATCTGTCTTTCGGAGTTCGAGAGAAAGTTGTGTCTGCACTTCACCCGAGTTGAGATCCGTGGTAAACGAGGGAGAAAGGTTCCTGTGCTTCTCAAGCCTTCAATGGTTTCTGCCATGGAGCTGCTTGTTGAAACACGTGAGGTTTGTGAAGTCCCAGCTGAGAATCCTTTCTGTTTGCCAGATCAGGAGCAATGCCTGCATACCGAGGAGGAGAGTGCATTTACAGAGCTGCTCAGGAATGTGGCATAAAGAATCCAGAAGCACTGTCATCAACTAAGCTGAGGAAACACATAGCAACCATGTCAAAAATCTTGAACCTTGATGAGAACGAAGCAGATCAATTGGCTGATTTCCTCGGTCATGATATCAGAATCCACAGACAATATTACCGCTTATCGGAGGGGACGCTGCAGCTGGCAAAGATGAGCAAGGTCTTGTTAGCAATGGAAAAGGGAACACTCTCAGACTTCAAAGGAAAGACGCTTGATGAGATTGAAATTGACCCAAATGGTATGAGCATGCTTGCATGTCTATGCTAATATTTTTGTCTATGCAAGTTTTTTGACAGAAAATGTAAGAAAAAAAAATTACATTTGAAAGTATGATGCTATGATGATATTATATTTTCATTCATCAATGCTTTCTTTTAGAACAATTTGAACCCCTCGCTAATGATATGTCAAGTGATGAGGAGGATTGCAGCGACCCATCTCAGTCAGCATCCCCAGAAGAGACGGCTCAACTGTCTGGATCACAAAAGGATCAAAGTAAGCAAAGTTTTAACCAATCATTTAATCACCAAGAATTACTTTTATATTAACTAAAGACAACAATCAGGGAGGCCAGTTCGAAGTAAAAAGGTTGTTTTATATCTTGGGGTATGCCTCTGGGCTTTCTTTAGAGAAAATAGACTGCAAGTTTAAAGAAAGTAAATGATTTAAATGTACATTCAGTAAGGTTTCGCTGTTTTGCTGGCTTTTGTTCGGCTTCTATATTTTCACACATCTTTTTTTTATGTAATTACAATTGTATTCATTAATCACAGAACATATGCATAGTATAAAACAATGCTGTTTATAAGAATATGACACAATCTTGTGTTTTTTATTACAACTAGTGCTGTCGGTCAATTAAAAGTTTTAATCGTGATGAATCACATAATTTTACATCATTAATCATGAATAATCACTGATTTTGAAAGTGCTAAAATTTTACCTTTTAAATTGAAATTAATTTTAAAATGTATAATGGGAAAGATCAGGGCTGTGTTTCCCAAAAAAGAGCATTGGTGCCTACAGTATTTACGATCTATCCCAGAGATCACAAAGTTGTCTTTTGTTCCAAATTGCATGCAGGTCACTTACAATATACATTCAGGTCCATAAATATTGGGACATCGACACAATTCAAATCTTTTTGGCTCTATACACCACCACAATGGATTTGAAATGAAACGAACAAGATGTGCTTTTAACTGCAGACTTTCAGCTTTAATTTGAGGGTATTTACATCCAAATCAGGTGAACGGTGTAGGAATTACTACAGTTTGTATATGTGCCTCCCACTTTTAAGGGACCAAAAGTAATGGGACAATTGGCTACTCAGCTGTTCCATGGCCAGGTGTGTGTTATTCCCTCATTATCCCATTTACAAGGAGCAGATAAAAGGTCCAGAGTTCATTTCAAGTGTGCTATTTGCATTTGGAATCTGTTGCTGTCAACTCTCACTATAAGAGCCAAAGAGCTGTCACTATCAGTGAAGCAAGCCATCATTAGGCTGAAAAATCAAAACAAACCCATCAGAGAGATAGCAAAAACATTAGGTGTGGCCAAATCAACTGTTTGGAACATTCTTAAATAGAAAGAACGCACAGGTGAGCTCAGCAACACCAAAAGACCCGAAGACCACGGAAAACAACTGTGGTGGATGACCGAAGAATTCTTTCCCAGGTGAAGAAAACACCCTTCACAACAGTTGGCCAGATCAAGAACACTCTCCAGGAGGTATGTGTATGTGTGTCAAAGTCAACAATCAAGAGAAGACTTCACCAGAGTGAATACAGTGGGTTCACCACAAGATGTAAACCATTGGTGAGCCTCAAAAACAGGAAGGCCAGATTAGAGTTTGCAAACAACATCTAAAAAAGCCTTCACAGTTCTGGAACAACATCCTATGGACAGATGAGACAAAGATCAACTTGTACCAGAGTGATGGGAAGAGAAGAGTATGGAGAAGGAAAGGAACTGCTCATGATCCAAAGCATACCACCTCATCAATGAAGCATGGTGGTGGTAGTGTCATGGCGCCGGCATGTATGGCTGCCAATGGAACTGGTTCTCTTGTATTTATTGATCTATGTGACTGCTGACAAAAGCAGCAGGATGAATTCTGAAGTGTTTCGGGCAATATTATCTGCTCATATTCAGCCAAATGCTTCAGAACTCATTGACGGCGCTCACAGTACAGATGGACAATGACCAGAAGCGCATCGCGTAAAGCAACCAAAGAGTTTTTCAAGGGAAAGAAGTGGAGTGTTATGCAATGGCCAAGTCAGTCACCTGACCTGAACTGATTGAGCATGCATTTCACTTGCTGAAGACAAAACTGAAGGGAAAATGCCCCAAGAACAAGCAGGAACTGAAGACAGTTGCAGTAGAGGCCTGGCAGAGCATCACCAGGGATGAAACCCAGCCGCCTGGTGATGTCTATGCTCCAGACTTCAGGCTGTAATTGACTGCAAAGGATTTGCAACCAAGTATTAAAAAGTGAAAGTTTGATTTATGATTGTTAATCTGTCCCATTACTTTTGGTCCCTCAAAAAGTGGGAGGCACATATGCACACTGTTGTAATTCCTACACCGCTCACCTGATAAATACCCTCAGATTAAAGCTGAAAGTCTGCAGTTAAAGCACATCTTGTTCGCTTCATTTCAAATCCATTGTGGTGGTGTATAGAGCCAAACAGATTCGAATTGTGTCCATGTCCCAATATTTATGGACCTGACTGTATTTATTTATGCCATTTACTGATTGATATCAAAATGCAATTATTTGTATTTGCTTTGTAAAATAAATGAATATAGTTAATTTCAGCATATTGTGGGATATTCTGAATGAGTCTATTTTTATTTTTTGATCCAATTGTTGTGACTTCATTCAATGTGGGAATTGTGTAAGAAAAAGTCATCATGAAAGTTAAAGTATTAAAATAATGTAATTTTTGCAAGCCCTTGATATATCAATAAATTAAATGTATTGTGCAGTCCTAAAATGGGCATTAAATCTCTTTAACACTCATCCTCCACAATATTAATCAGTTGGAAGTATATGGCTTTCTTTTTGGTTTTGCACAGCAACCATACAGCCACGCTCATGAATATGTGCACTATTATGCAAATGAAAGGGTAAATAGCTGTTAACATATGCTCGCGAATCGCCACAAGGAACTTGCATCATTATAACCAATATAAACTGCAATGACTCAAACTTAGTGTTTCAAAAAAGCATACACCACTTGTAAAAGAGTATTATTAAAAAACCTTGTGTGTATTAACCCACATTCACACCTGTGGAAAGGCAGGAAAAACTGAAAGTAACATTGGATTGGTGGCGCCATCTAGCCACACAACATAGACGCCATTATAAAAGTCCTCCCAGTATACACACTGGGACATCAGAACACAACGGTAAATGCATTACTCACGATTAAGAACAATTTACTAATTAATCCCATACGGTAACGCGATAATTTTGTTTGTCATTTTTAATTACAACATTACCAGGAGAGAAACAGCACCTTTAGCAGAAGATTAATATTATTGTGTTAATACTATTATGTGATCATAGGCAGCCTCACCTTATTCTCAGCTGTTTATCTAAAACTGCACTCCTGTCAGATCGCCAAAGAATAGCACAAATATTACTAACTGCCATTGGCCATTTGGGCCCCATCCTCACTGACACAAACTCTTTCAAACACACATCATGTAGGTGACTGATTTTGGTTTCAAAGCTGGGAATTTTCCTGAAATGTAAGCAGTTGGCATCCCTGAGCAATAAGCATCTGAGGGCTTTTCACATTTTCTAATAATCTACAGATTACAATATGTCATGATTGGTTCTGATTTAAAACTTTATTTCCTTATTTTTTTCAGGTTCTTTAAAGGCTCCAAAAAGAAAATGGGAGGACATTGAGGTAAAAGCAATAGAAAGGCACATGATGAGGTTCATCAAGACATGCAAAGTTCCTGGTAAGCAAGACTGTGAAAGATGCATTGAAGCAGAGCCAGAGGCTTTGAAGGAGCGAACATGGACTGGCCTGAAAAACTATGTGCGAAACAGGATCACAACTCTCAAAAAAAAGGGTGCTTTGTAGCCGTGTAGAAGTAAAATGACTTTTCAATATTCAGCACTTTTTTGAATTTTGTTTCATAAGCTGTTCACCACTATGTGTTTAACACTTTTTCATTTTCTCTTGAAAAACAGTTGTTAAAAGTAGAAGTGAAAGGGATGAAAAGAGGGAGGAGGAAAGTGAAGTAGACGGAAAAGAGGGAGGAGGAAAGTGAAGTAGACGGAAAAGAGGGAGGAGGAAAGTGAAGTAGACTGAAAAGAGGGAGGAGTGAAAGTGAAGTAGATGAAAAGAGGGAGGAGTGAAAGTGAAGTAGACAAAAGAGGGAGGAGGAAAGTGAAGTAGACAAAAGAGGGAGGAGTGAAAGTGAAGTAGACAAAAGAGGGAGGAGGAAAGTGAAGTAGAGGAAAAGAGGGAGGAGTGAAAGTGAAGTAGAGGAAAAGAGGGAGGAGTGAAAGTGAAGTAGAGTGAAAAGAGGGAGGAGTGAAAGTGAAGTAGACGAAAAGAGGGAGGCAGTGAAAGTGAAGTAGAGGAAAAGAGGGAGGAGTGAAAGTGAAGTAGACGAAAAGAGGGAGGAGTGAAAGTGAAGTAGAGGCAAAAGATGGAGGATGAAAGTGAAGTAGACGAAAAGATGGAGGAGTGAAAGTGAAGTAGACGAAAAGATGGAGGATGACAGTGAAGTAGATGAAAGATGGAGGATTGAAAGTGAAGTAGATGCAAAAGAGGGAGGAGTGAAAGTGAAGTAGAGGCAAAGAGGGAGGAGTGAAAGTGAAGTAGACGAAAAGAGGGAGGAGTGAAAGTGAAGTAGAGGAAAAGAGGGAGGAGTGAAAGTGAAGTAGAGGAAAAGAGGGAGGAGGAAAGTGAAGTAGAGGAAAAGAGGGAGGAGTGAAAGTGAAGTAGAGGAAAGAGGGAGGAGGAAAGTGAAGTAGAGGAAAAGAGGGAGGAGTGAAAGTGAAGTAGAGGAAAAGAGGGAGGAGGAAAGTGAAGTAGAGGAAAAGAGGGAGGAGTGAAAGTGAAGTAGAGGAAAAGAGGGAGGAGGAAAGTGAAGTAGAGGAAAAGAGGGAGGAGTGAAAGTGAAGTAGAGGAAAGAGGGAGGAGGAAAGTGAAGTAGAGGAAAAGAGGGAGGAGGAAAGTGAAGTAGAGGAAAAGAGGGAGGAGGAAAGTGAAGTAGACAAAAAGATGGAGGAGGAAAGTGAAGTAGAGGAAAAGAGGGAGGAATGAAGATATAGTTAATTGTTTAGGCCAAGGTTCTCGATCTCAAGTATATATTATATTTTATCTTCTACAATGTGTTCACTGCTCTTTCAACATCTTGGCATTTCTTAGGATTAAGAGAATGATTGTGCATGCAGTGCATTTGCATGTAATATTCTTTGCAACATCCTGTCAATGTTATATATTGCAAAGTCAATTTAAAAAAGTTTGCTAGTACAATACAGTGTGGTGTGTTTTTCTATCCTCAATTGTTTGTATATCAGTATCAGAGTCCCCAAAGAGTCATTCAAGACGCAGTTTGTTAACGCCGGAGTCCTCAAAGTGTCTATTAATTGGAGTGTGTGTAACGCCTGAGTCCTAGAAGAGTCTATTAAGTGGAGTGTGTGTAACGCCTGAGTCCTCGAGCGTCTATTAATTGGAGTGTGTGTAACGCCTGAGTCCCTCGAAGTGTCTATTAATTGGAGTGTGTGTAACGCCTGAGTCCTCGAAGTGTCTATTAATTGGAGTGTGTGTAACGCCTGAGTCCCTCGAGCGACTATTAAGTGGAGTGTGTGTAACGCCTGAGTCCTCGAAGTGTCTATTAAGTGGAGTGTGTGTAACGCCTGAGTCCTCGGCGACATTAAGTGGAGTGTGTGTAACGCCTGAGTCCCTCGAGCGTCTATTAAGTGGAGTGTGTGTAACGCCTGAGTCCTCGAAGTGTCTATTAATTGGAGTGTGTGTAACGCCTGAGTCCTCGGCGTCTATTAATTGGAGTGTGTGTAACGCCTGAGTCCTCGGCGTCTATTAATTGGAGTGTGTGTAACGCCTGAGTCCTCGAAGTGTCTATTAATTGGAGTGTGTGTAACGCCTGAGTCCTCGGCGTCTATTAATTGGAGTGTGTGTAACGCCTGAGTCCCTCGAAGTGTCTATTAAGTGGAGTGTGTGTAACGCCTGAGTCCCTCGAGCGACTATTAAGTGGAGTGTGTGTAACGCCTGAGTCCTCAGAAGTGTCTATTAATTGGAGTGTGTGTAACGCCTGAGTCCTCGAAGTGTCTATTAAGTGGAGTGTGTGTAACGCCTGAGTCCTCGAATGTCTATTAAGTGGAGTGTGTGTGTAACGCTGGAGTCCGCTATAGTGTCGGTTTTGAGGGCTTTTACACTGGCAGTTTAGGATGGCATGAAAAGTTGTTAATGTGTCATGCGGACAGGTTTGGGGAGAAACGGAATACATGTAATGGGATTACGTATTTAAAATACAAAATATTAGTAATATTAGTTTTCCACTTTGTAGATCAAAGAGATTAATTTGCATTTTATTGTCATTTGTTTCTTTTAATATTCAGTGCTTTCAGATGGAAGGAATATTTATCCATATAAATGTGATCTTGTTTTAGAAACAACACTGCATAAGATATTTCAGTTTTTCAGAGAATGTATTTTTAACATGTGTATTTTGAGTTTTTATAGTCAAAACAAGTGAAAAAAAATCTACCAGTGCTGAAGTAATCCAAAGTATTTTGAATAAATTACTGACCTTGAGTAATCTAATGGTACATGTTACAAATTACATTTTCCAGCCTGTATTCTGTAATCTGTAGTGGAATACATTTCAAAGTAATCCTCCCAACCATGACATCAGCACTACCTGCAGGAGGTGGTTGGAGTTCGGTGTCAATAGATCTGTGGCATGAGTCACATGAGTGACACAGCAACCTGTACTTGGGGATGCACTTAGAAGTAAAATAACTAGCACATAAGTTTTTGCTGATTCAAGCACGCATGACATCATCAGTTGGTTGCAATATTGGTTCTCACTGCTGAATTTGGTTCAAACCATTTTTTTTTCTTAAGGTTATACAGCAATTCAAGTTAATAGTGAGAAGAATTGTGGCTTGCCTGTCTAATTGTGGCATCTCAAAAGTCCAAATAAAAATTCAGTTGTCTAATCCTCAACCATGAAGAAACTGATATTTTACTTTCTAACAATGATATCTCTGTGCTGGCTTGTACATTTCTTGTCAATATGAGAACTTTGCATTGAAGCATGTTTCTGCCTACTTGGAATAAATTTTTGTAGCATTTTCACCCTCTAATATTATTTAATTATCAAGTCCTAAAAGTTTGACTTGATCAGAGTTTGTGTATCACCACAAAGTCCTAAAAGTTTGACTTGATCAGAGTTTGTGTATGTCCCTAAAAGTGACATAAAAAATACTGTCCCTAAAGTGAAGGTAATTTGTCAGGTCTTTATGAAAGGTTTTATTGAAAATATCAAGTGATATTTGTAATGAGAGCATCTCCTGAAGTGCAGTCATGTTTTTCTTTTGTCTCTAGACCCTCTAGAAAGGGGTGTCCCCAAAGTTAGGGTATTCTGTCATACGACCTCATTTTGTGGTTAAGTAGGTATGTGTGTGTGTGTGTGTGTGTGTGTGTATGAGTGTGTGTGTGTGTGTGTGTATGAGTGTGTGTGTGTGTGTGTGTGTGAGTGAGTGTGTGTATGCGTGAGTGTTTGTGTGTGTTGTGAGTGTGAGTGTGTGTTGTGAGAGTGTGTGTGCGTGTGTGTGTTGTGAGTGTGTGTGAGTGAGTGTGTGTGAGTGTGTGTGTGTGTGTGTTTAGGTGTGCGTGTGTGAGTGTGCGTATGTGAGTGTGAGAGTGTGTGTGTGTGTGTGAGTGTGCATATGTGAGTGACTGTGTGTGTTCATGTGTGAGTGTGAGTATGTGAGTGTGTGTGTGTTTATGTTTGAGTGCATGTGTTTGTGTGTGCGAGTGTGTGAGTGTGCGTATGTGAGTGTGTAAGTGTGTGTGTGTGTGTGTGTGTGTGAGTGTGTGACTGCACATTAAATTGGGATATGAGAAAGTATTTTAACATCCAAACAATGACACTCTTCAGCTTTAAGTGAAAAGACATGTTGACCAGTTACAGCCCCCACCTTAAAACACTTTATTACATTCATATAAGCTCATGTTCAGCTGTGTTTATGTTTAAACTATCCATAGTGATGTGTGTGTGTGTGTGTGTGTGTGTGTGTGTGTGTGTGTGTGTGTGTGTGTGTGTGTGTATGCTAATGATGTTTATTGTCAAAGACAGTTTGCAGTGCTGGACAAAGGTGTGTTCTGCCCCCTTCCTCTGGTGATAATTGATTCAAGGCGAGTTGTGCTGATTGGTGAGAGGACCCCTGTGGGCGGGACAGACAGCTGCTGCCCTTTTTGTCATCTTTTTCTTTTTCTGTCTTTCTAGTACCCGTTTGTCTCTTTCTCTTTTCTGTATCTCTTTGCATTGCTACTCCTGCTATTGCACATACAACTATTAAACACGTTTAACTCGTCCCACACCGTTTGTGCAACAGGAGAGGTGTGCTGTTACTTTTTTAAGCAGTCCAACTTTCACGGGGCAGATGAGAGATGATTTAAAACCCCGTACACTTACACTGAAGAAGAGACCCAATACATATGTAGTGGCTAGAATATATAAGTGACTCTATTATCATATTTAACAGATAATTTAATTATATTCAATATTTAATTAATTATTAAAATAGGTACTTAGTTATTGTTATTAATTATATAATAAATACATTTCAATTATTATATTATAATTATTAAATAATTAAATAAATATTAAATGTAAAAATGAATAATTATTTAATAGTAATTGTGAAATAGTTATTATTCAATCATTCATTATTTAATTATTTATAATTATA
>NW_026266457.1:0-26846 GCF_025860055.1 Xyrauchen texanus
CATGTTCAATTATAAATCATATAATTTACTGCTCGGTTATAAATAAAATAAACAAATTATCTCTCTTTCAATTATACGTATGACTTTACATTACATTAACAATTACCTTTCAACAAGACTGCCTTCTTGGTCCTCGTTTCCCATAGTTGCTTGTCCTATCAATCTATCAAAATTAGCATTTATTTGAGATCTTAAACTTAAAAGACGTGATCTGTACCTCTGATCCGACATGTCTTGTAGAACAGGCTGAGCTCTGATCTTACTCCACGATGACGTATAGCTAATGTGCTCTGTCTAGCAGACCACGTTTTCCCATCATCCTGTTGGTTGGGGTGGTATTTCCCAGTCTCACTTTAAAAATGTAATTCGCACGTAATTATATGGTTGTTATTTTTGCTATATATTATACCTATTATAAAACATCATATTCCAGACGTAGTTAATTAGGCCTATATTATTATACTATGTCCATCATCCAAACGTCTAGAAATGCATTGATGAAATCTTTGTTGATCAGTAACAGGGTTCATTAGTTTACATTAGTTAATATATTAACTAACATGAACTAATCACGAGCAATACATGTGTTACTGTAGTTCATCTGTGTTAAAGTTAGTTAATAAAAAGGAAAAAATGCAGTAGAATTGCAGTTCATTAAAGGGGTTGTTGATTATGATTAGACTTTTCTAACTGTAGTTAGTGTGTAATGTTGCTGTTTGATCATAAACAACATCTGCAAAGTTACAACACTCAAAGTTCAAAGCAAAGGGAGATATTTGTTTTAAAGAAATCACTTTTTAAGGACTACAACAAACGGCTGGTAGGAACTACACGAGCTTCCTCCCGGGTTAGTGACATCACTAACCCTAAAATGTACATAAACCCCGCCCCCCAGAACACTATTTATAGATTATTATTACAGAATATGCTAATCAATGACTATAATTCAAGTTTTTGAATTTTTTCAGGACACAAGCTGTTGAAGCTCTGCCCCCTGTGCCGGGAGCAGCAGCTAATTTGCATTTAAGGGGGCAGACACAAAAACGGTGCATTTTTGCTCACCCTCAAAAAGTGACAACTTTTACATGCTATATACAAATATCTGTGGGGTATATTGAGCTAAAACTTCACACACACACTCTGGGGACATCAGAGACTTATTTTACATCTTGTGAAAAGGGCATTATACCACCCCTTTAATTCTTTCTTATTAATGTGGTTAACTTCATGGACCTTATTGTAGTGTTACCATTGAACCTATACAAATGAATGTATTACTAATCATATTGTTATATGATGGACACATCTACAAAAGCTATTAATTAGTAAATTATTTTAAAATTTTACTACTTGGCTTTATTGTATGAATAATTAACTGGTGATTAATATGCCAGAGGACAGAATAGCAAAGAGAGTTCAACTGGGATAAAACACACAATTACCCTTTTAATAAGGAACATACCACATCCAGAAATATATTTACAAATAGACTAATGTGCAATGCAGTCAACATCACACAAACACAAGCTAAACCTATGTAATTGACAAAAATGGCCAACTAGTTTACAATGGCTTGTACCAAAAGACAGAACTTATAAATACTGTTAAAAAAATGTGTCACAAAACTACAATATTATCAGAGTCTATGGATGAATGACAGACTGCAGGAACATAATTGTCATCTGAAGAAGGTCAACACCCATGCCATCACTGGAGACATCCAGAGGATCCACCAAGCGTTGGACTTGATGAACATCACCTTCATTTAGATTAAGCAGGCTTTCAGGGACATGAATGGCATCTCTCCATAGAGGATCAGCATTTTGGTACTCAGGTGTGTCCTGTTCTTGTGCCATTCCTGGATCTGGCCCCTGTGGTAGAACACCTTGAAGTTCTGGTGCATTGACGGGTCCTTCAAATACTCCCTGAATGGCTCTCAAGGGCCTGTTCTGCATCCGCAGGCATGCTCGGACAAACAGCTGTACTGGAGTGATAAATCTCTCAGTCGCGCAGGCCATGATTATTCCAGCGACGGCGGAAAACTCCGAGATCCCTGTTTATTCTTGGGAGGTACACATACTGCAAAGCCCACATGTGCAGTTCATTGTCAGGATCAATGATCCCCTCCGATTCCAGGAATGTAAAGAGGCCATGGTACACATTGATCATGCCAGTCCAAAGATCACCCCAAAACCTCTCGATCCTCTGATTGTGTGTACTCTGACCTCTGAGAACACTCCTGGTGCCCATTCCATGGAAGACATTCATGAAGAGACACACATCAACGTTCTCTCCACCGTAATCACAACGCACTTGTGACGGCACACCATACTGGGTGACTGCTGTGTTGAAATGTTGCAAGACTGTACTGCTCCGATTGTTGTTGGGCGCTAACAAGGAAAACCACAAGCCGGCTGTAGCCATCAATGGATCCATGAACCACAATTCGCCACCTTTGAAAACAAAAACAATTTTTATATTACCAGGCGGCTTCCTATAGTTTGAATATGAAGGAAGATTATATTGCTGCTATAGTTAGCAAAATGGAAATCCCTGAATGGTTTCATGTGTGAGGTGTTGGAAGAGGTATAAGGCTTTTGGATTTGGTAACTTGGCTTTACAATGCAATACTTAACAAAATCTTACTATGAGACTATATAATATGGATTATGAGCAGTGCATCTTAATGATGTATGGCTCCAACACAATTACCACAATTTCCAGTCTAATCAACTGTAAACATGATGGTTGGATAAATACCATTTAAAATATCTAATAAATATAAACATGAATTCCATAACGTTTTGTCGTCATGGTCTGACGATGGTCTGGCTCAATTTTCATGAAAACAGCCTAGGAGTAGTCTTGAAAAAGTAGGTTTTTCAGATAATTCAAAATGGCGGACAAATTTTCATGACGAAAAATTACATCATATGGTGCAATCAAATCGTCCTGAGCTATGGAATCAGATGGAAAAAATAATTTAGTTTCTAGCCCTTACAGTTCAAAAGTTCTTAGCATAAACATGAGTGAAACTTTGGACAGATGGTGTGCGTTAGAGGTATGGAGTTAGAGACTCCAAATTTGCTATGGTGACAGATCAGACTGTCCTCTATCAGTGTGCCAAATTTCATAACTTTCCATAAGCGGTTCTATGGGCTGCCATAGACTTCCATGGCGGAAGAATAAGAATAAGAAGGACAGCGATTTCAAGAGGTGATCACGCACTTTCAGTGCTTGGGCCCTAATAAGCGGAGCAATTTCAAGAGGGTCCTCACACCATTGGTGCTCGGGCCCTAACTGATCATTACCTTATGAGCTTGTGGTAACCATCTAGGTGCCATAGAGAGTTTGGGCCAGCTACGCTGGTATGTTCTGCGCTGTAGTCTGTGTGACAATGCTCTCAAAACAGCTGCATCTGGATTTGTTCGGAGCATACTCGCCCTCACCCTCCTCCTTTGAACAAGCACACCTGCTGAGCTTAACTGAGCCCTCACAGACTCAGGTCCAAGAAGATCATTTTGACCGACAGCATCGATGACCATGCTGTCAAGCTCCTGGTCCGTAACCCGTGCATAAGCGTCTTGAGCGATTGAGATGAAAGATTCTGTTTAAAAGCAAGGTTTGGACAAAGCAATTAATTCAAATTGTTAACCATTTAGTTTTTTAATTGATAAATATCTTTCAAAATCTAACCCCAAAATCTGACATTTCTAAGTTATCTAGGGAAATATGTTTTTAGTTTGTTTGTTTCACACAGCCACCATTTGCATATTTTGGCCCTATTAAAGTCCTTTAAGCTGCACAGATGCCCATGTGTCCACTCTGTAGTTTTTGGTCAGACACTGGTTGTGATGAAAACATGAGACAACTTCACCCTTTCACACTTATTGTGTTAATTTAAACATTTTATAAGATAGTTCAAAGTCATGAGTTCTGTTTTAAACCCTGTGCTCACATGAACATTTACAGTAATTTGATGGCACGCACAATGTGTTAGACACTGGCTGAACCTTGCCTTAGTCGGCGTCTCACAGTGGATCGTGACACATCAAGGATTTCGACAATTTGCCTTGAAGTAAATCCAGACTCCACCAGAAGTTCTGTTTGTGGCCTGGTTATGATGTAAGATGGGGGACCTATACCACCATGAACCAATGGTACTTGATACCCACTTGCACCTTCAGGAAGTATAGAAAAAACAGACAGCATTAATAAGGTGTTCATAGAAACTACGCTTGCAGGCGGTCATGGCGTGCATTATGGTCTGGTGAATAATTTCTGCCCATTAACACTGGAGAAGCCGCAACAGGTTAGATTGGCGTTCAAAATCGATTCATATATTTCGATATGATGGGCCCTTTAAATTGGGTATAAATGTTTGCCATCTTCATTACATCACTATATTAAATTGAAGTGTGCAACAAACGAAAATATAAACATTATTAATGACATCAAACTACCTTGATTATTGGCCTGGTCTCGCAGGATCTGAATGAATGCTGAAAGAAGAGAGATGAGTTCTTGTGCAAAAGCAGTCCCAAATGGTACCCAGCGTAAAGTGAGCAACACCCTTTCCAATCTACAAGCACATTACATTAAAAAAAATGTTCAAAAGACAAAAATTTTATGGATCCGTTGTTGGCAGTGTTCTGAATCATTCCTAGCCTTGGAATTACGGGTAGGCCTAACACTTTAGAAAACTTCCATCATTAATGAATAAATACACATGAATAACAATAACGCGATATTAACTTTCTAGTAACTACTATTAACTAACAATAAACTCTGATTAATGTATTAGTTGGTAATAGTGCTCAATCTGTTACCTATTTAGTAATTACTAGTCCCTCCCAGAGAACTACCAAGAACTGCTACAGGTTCATAATTAATGTGAATAATAGATCATGTATAGGCATAATTGTTCTAAAGAAAAGATGGTAACCCACTAGTAAGACTCAATTGTTAATACATCCTTCAGAAGGAATTACTATATCCAAAGCGACAATCCGCACAAAAGCTTATAATGATTTAAGTCATTACTAGAGAGTTATCATGCTTTTCACTTTGGCATACTGCTCCAAATAATTATTAATTCCTTTAGTCGACTATATATAAGGTCGACTATATATAAGGCTTATAGCCTTATATATAGCTATAAGGCTATAAGCCACTCCTCTTTTGGCGGGCTGTGACGTGCGTGTGAGGGGCACCAAGCGCCCTCATTGGTTCAGTACTCTCAGCTGCCTCTCTCCATATGCAGCAGTTACCACAGAGCAGGCAATATACAGTGATGTGAATAAGTAAGGACACCCATGCTAAAGTTGCCTAAAAGAGAAATCATTTTCCTAGAGATTGGCATGGGGTACTTTCCATAAGATCATCTCTCAATTCAAATCAAACCAGCTATTAGGTTAACTGAAATAAAACCATGCCAATCTCTAGGTATGGTGAAGGGTGTGTGATGATGGGGGTATTTTTAATTCCAGAGGCCAAAGGAACTTTATCAGGATGCATATCCGGATCCATGAAGTAACTGGCCTTTAAAAATATAAATCTGCTGCCTCTATGGGAGTTTAACATAGGGGTGTCTGACTTATGCACCCTGTATTTTAAGGAAGAACATTTATTTATTTACTGATGCATTATTCATTCACAAAGAAAATTGGTGTCCTTAAAGGTTAGATTTTTCCTCATTTTTTTAATTAAGGCATTAAGATAAATTTCCAAAAGATTATTTTTTATTTCTCTTTTTAGGCAACTTTAGAATGGGTGTCCTTACTCATTCACATCACTGTGGTCTGGTGTTGCAGCACTGCTCATTAAAGGAAAATTAAAAGATACTTTTTGGCTTCAATATTCTAGAGAAAGAGTTTTCCCGTCGTAGAGATAGTCTCGAAAGGGAACCTACCGTACAATTGTTGCTTCCACAATGTCGAGGTTCGAGTTTACCGTTGACAAAACAAGGCGACAACTGTCGTTAAAAGTTATCCTGCACTCTAGCAAAATTCTCACGAGCCATTAGTGCTGCTGGGCGGTATCGCGGTTCATACCTATTACTGGTGTTTTTATGATATTTCTATGGTGTATGTCAGCTTTAAAAGCGTTGGAACGCAGCGTGACAGACAGTGAGGTCAGCTGTAACTTTTGTTACTAAGCATGCTGCGTGGCGGTGAAGATGGGTCGGTTAAACTATTGATAGTGGTCAAATAATACTACAGTGTTTCTCACACATTTCAACACGTTCACAATATCAACACTGCCCGCCACAAATAGATTTTCCAAAAGGCATTGACGTTGTATAAATATGAGCACTGCACGTTTCAAAGTAAAAAAGCGTCGCGAGTGTTTTTATGAATGTCTTTACAGTAAATGTACTGTCTTCAGAAATTGTGGTTTGTTATAGAGATGGAGGCTTTTATATGCTTAATAACAACACGTTTTATTAGCCATCATGGAGTCACAAGTTCAGTGTCACTTCTATCTCCAACCCGCCCTCGTTTCCCAAAGGGCACTTCAACACAGGAAAATACCATATGTGAACATAGCTTCCTTAAACATACCTTTAGTATGTTATAACAAACTGGATGGCACATTAGTTATCTACAGAAATGTTTCTCTGTTATTTTCATTTAATCTTTCTTTATCTTTCCTGTTGTGCTGCTGGTTTTGCGTACAGTCGATTACCGTGGAAACAGCTGTTTCTGCCACTCCTACAGTGCTTCCTGCTGGTGTGCCTCTTTATAAACAGCATAATTTTGTGGAAACCTGAGTGGCCACTCCCCTCTCACACTGCACACTGAGTGGCCACTCCTCCTCTCACACTGCACACTGAGTGGCCACTCCCCACACACACACACACACACACACACACACACACTCACATTCACACACAGACACACACACACTCACACTGCACACGCACACACAGACACACACACAGACGTTTCTGTAATTTATAGATAGATTAGCTGAATTCTGATTATGTTCAAGATGAACCCATTTCTAACATAGCTCTCTGAGAAAACCCAGCAATCTCATCTGAAATTGATCTGGTTAACTATTGACCCATAACTTGTTTATTGTGTGAAAATCCGTTTTTGTATCTTCTGTTTGTTAACATTTGCAATAATAATAAAAAAAATCTTACAGAGGATACAAATTTAAAACTCAGTTAAATGCTAACAATATGAAGCTTTGTATTTTACACATCTCCTGCTTAATCATCTGTGACTACCTCTGCCGTGCCGACCTGATCACTCCACTGTGTGTGGAAGAAACTGATGTCAATTACAGTTTTTTCCAACTGCTTACACATCAAAATCTTTTCATGTCACACGATTATTTAAACCTCTCACTCAAAGTGCAAAACTACATACCAAATCTCCAAAACCATCAGCTATTTGTCAGCCTTTGACTCAGTTTTCAATTGCATAAAACACTTTTTTCAAAACACTACACACAATTATCTACCTAAAACACAAACATCTAACAGGAAGTGACTTGCTTTCCTTTTACAAACACAACCAATCAAAATGCTACACTTATTCATCAGGTCACACACACACTCCTCACATGTGCAAACACTAATTGCTTCACTGATCACTAACCAATCACTGCTTTACTGTAATATAGGCCTATAAATAGGTCAAAGGTCAGATTACCAGTTTTGAACAATGGATTCCTGGGACCCCGGGACCCCACACACACACACACACACAATTGTGTTCTTTACTGTATTCTAAAGAATATACTTTTGGTTTATATATGTTTATGGTTTTGTTGATGCTACTGTACAACAACAGTAATGTTTGTTTACAACATTACAACAACAGTGTACTTGTAACATACCTCTCAGCAGAGTACTGTACTTTCACTGTAGAGCATTGTATTGAAATGTAGATATAAGTCTGTGAAATACCAAAGAGCTTTAGATTTAGAGCAACAGTGTTTACATGATATATCCAAAAATGCACTATTATGAAAGAAGTGTTTGTCAATTGATGCAAATGCTTCATTCTGACTTGTGTTTATGGCATTTTGAATGCAGTGTTACATTTTGAAGGAGATCGCGAGTCATTTTGCATTTTGTGTGTGCAGTTTCGGGAATTGTGTGTAGAGTTTGTATCCTAATTGGATTCAATACAATTCCCCAAAAATCACACTGTATTAAAAAAAAAAAATTAAACATAAAATGTAAAAAATAATTAACTTTTAATAGCAATACTTTTCCCGTGGGACACTTGTCATTCTACATTTATAACAATTATATCTTAGTCTAAACCAAAGTAATCTTGACTACATATCAGACTCTGTTATTCATATTTGAAGACTAATTATCAAAAGAAATGACAGCAAAAGATAAATAACAATAGATTCTTCATTTGTGATGTGCAGTCAAACTATAACACGCGCTTTGATTATTTCCGTTCATTTTTATGTGTTTTAAAGATTGAATTCAAATAAATCAAAAATTAACATTACTGCCTAACTATTTCTGAATAGGATGTCTACTTCATAAATATTTGGACTAGTATGGAAATATAAGGTTCAGGGGCCTCATTTATACATTTGCTTCAGAAGTGGCGTACGGATGAAACATAGGACGTGCGTACGCACATACATATTCGGATTTATAAAACCGTGCGCACGCACATCCTACGTAGTTTTCCTTAATAAATCACAATCAATTCTAAATGTAGCGCAGCTTTTGCGGCTTCATGTCACGCCCATAGTTGCCCATAAATAGTCCGTGAAACGCCCACAAGTTAATATTCATCGATTGCGAAATCATGGCAAACACAGAGAGGAAAACCAAGACACATAACTTCACTCAATGTGAAGTAGAAATTATCGTTGGCGAGGTGGGAAAAAAAATGGAGTAAATTGTTAAATGTAATTTTTTTTCTCCATGTTGATTATGAAAAGTTAACAACGAGAGTGAGATAGGAGGCGCAATATATCGGGAGACATGAAGTTGGTCAGATCACTTCATTAAGTTTGTTTTGTAGAAAGTCTTTATTTAAAGTGAATTTCGTTTTGTTTAAATTGTATCTTAATTTTAATCAAATTTTCATCAACCAATTGCCTGGGTTTAATAAATAAGAAGCAAATATAGCAGACAATAGGCCTATGACATGGAGGCGCCGGCGCGTCACTTGCATTGCACATGAACTTTCTGGAGCACATCTCATCATAAATTAACCGAAATTCAGCGTATATGTCACAGACATCAGAAATATATCTAGAAAGCCTGAAATGTCTTTAAACGAAACAATTCAAATCGAAAAGAAATAGACTACCGGTACTCTATGTAATCCATTATGTGCATTTCTCTCCTACGGAGACGGCGATTATCAACTTCACCTTTGCAGCCGCTACTAGTTTATTAATAAAAATCAATGCACTCATGTCACCGGATTTACAAAGGCATCTTGCTTGATGCACGCACACATATTATGTCGAAATAACGAGATATTATGTTGAAATAACATTATTAATAATAATAATACATATTTAAGAATATTTGATTGAATGCTGAATGTTGTGCTTGTTCAATTTAATAAAATTGAAGCTTTAATTATGATAATTAAAATTGATTAATATATATATATATATATATATATATATATATATATATATATATATATATATATATATATATATATATATATACCCGTGGGACACTTGCCATTCTACATTATAACATAACTATAACACGCGCTTTGATTCTTTCCGTACATTTGGGGGTTTTAGAGATTTATCAAATTTTAACATTACTGCCCTAACTATTAGGATATCTACTTCATAAATATTTGGAATAGTATGGAAATATAAGGTTCAGAACTAAAAACATATATGGAAATCGAAGAGTCATGGGTGGAGTCTGGATGTCATCTAGTGGAAAAGATTGGTACTGCACACACAAATATTTTTTCCCTAAAGTTCATTTATTGAGTGAGACATCAGCCTAAAATCTGGCCCAGAACTTGTTCAGATATTTAGCATTGGTTTTCTTGAAGTTTTAGAGTTGAAAATGTATTATAAATATATATATTATATAATACAACAATATGTATTTTATATATATTTTTACAATTTTCATAGACTTCTATAACCTTTTTAAACTTTACTTTTACAACTTTGTTTTACTTATTTAATAATCTGAGGCGTGTACCCTTTTAGTACCCTGATAGTTCGCAGTCGTAAGTAATGTTAACAAATACAACTATTTATTTTAATAATCATTAGTAAGCGTTGAAATTAACATGAGCAAAAATCAATAAATGTTGTAGAAGTGCAGTTTTCTTTTTACCTAAATGATAACTATACTGGATTATAATAACTCACCAATTATAATCCTCTCCTCTATCAAATTTGCCATCGATAATGCCATGCTGTTTAACTTGGGTTTAATGACAATACAAGAAACGGGACATAAGACCTCCTGCAGCTTTCGACGTGCGATTCGAGAACACTAAATGAGCGAGCACGTTCTTTTCAGCCTGTATGAACACTTCACACGCGCTGGCACTGCCTGTGTGGTTCTCTTCTGAGAGGTTCTCTCGTATTGCGTAAGCTTAACTACGCTTCACGGGAAAGATTCATCTTTTCTGAGATATTGAAGCCAAAAATTATCCTTAATTTTTGTATCATTTAATCAGCGCAGTCGCGGCGGCTGCAGACCTTGGCGGGCTAGCTAAGCGAGCTCATAGGTTGCTCTCGCGGCAACTGCTGCAACCTATAGACGAGCTTGGGCGAACTTCGCATCAATGAGAGAGCGTCCGGCGCTCACTGCATCAAAGCCGCCAAAATGAGCGTGACTAGAGTGCAAATAAGCGTGGTTACGTAGGCTGGAACCCTGATTTTCATCTCTTCAGCGAAGCTCTTCGCATCACTGAACTGGAAGCGGCGTGCGCGTTCGAGGGGCATCAAGCAAGCGTGGACAGCGCTTCGAAGAAGTCGGCCGTCTTAGCCACCTTCAGCCGATCCTGCGAGCTCGCCATCGGCGGCGTATCCTTTTAAAAGCAAGCTAGTTCTTAAGAACTTCACAAAAGAGTATCGGCGTCTTTTTAAGATGCCTCGCTCCACTTGCGCCTCATGCGCGCTCTTCTCAGCACCGGAGACCGCCACATCATCTGCGCTCTCTGCCTGGGACTGGGGCATGCAGAGCTACGCCCTCGCCCGGCGGATGTGATCTCTGCGAGGAGCTGCCGATGTCGACCCTGCGGGCTCGACTTCGAGCGCTCAGGACGAAGCCGCCAGCGCCGCCTTCCGTTCAGCAGCGCAGATAAAGCGCCCGCTCTCAAAGGCTGCGGAAACAATGGTAGAAGCGATTGCCTGCGCGGAGCCCATCCCTCGAGCATCGCCTTCACCCTCCCGCCCACCGGGATCGCGCAGTTGCCGCCCGGCGGCTGCTCTGCTGCCATCTCGGACGAACAGCGGAGGATAAGGGCTGTTCCATCATGGCCGGACGAGCGAGTGGTCAGGCTCACGCGCCTCCTCCTTGGCCCAGGAATCCAGCAGGACCAGCGCCGGTCGAAGGGAACTAACGCGCCTCCTCACACAGGCCGTCGACCGCCTCGGGCTCAGTGGTCACCGCCCCTTGAGCAGGCACCCAACAGACTTGGCGGCTGCTTTCTACAGAGCCGCCGCCCGCGCTGCACCCGCTACCGGGCGCTCCCTTCCTGCGGAACTCCGCGCCGAGCTTTCCAAATCATGGAGCAGCGCCTTTCTCGACCAGGGTCCGATCCCGTCTTCACCTCTCTTGCCCGATTGGGCGGCGACACTGAGAAGAGCTACTCTTCCATCCCTCCGGTCGAGGATCGCGGTAGCAACACACCTTTGCCGCCCTCCGCGAGATGGCGGTCTAAACCAGTGCTCCGTCTAAAGCCTGCAGAACAACTTCCGCCTGTGTTGGCGGCGCCTATTCCGCCGCCCGGCCAAGCTGCATCTGCTCTGCACTCTATGGCCGTCCTACAGATCCTCCAAGCGGACCTTCTGCGGGAGTGGGATGAGAAAGTAGGCATCCAGAAGCGGTTGCAGACATCACAGTGCTACTGGACCTCGCCCTCCAGCTACCAAAGCTGCAGCCCAAGCTATAGGGAAGTGCATGGCGGCTGACTGTGACCGAGACATCTGTGGTTAGCGCTAACCGACATGGGAGAAGCAGAAGCTCTACGTTCCTCAGCGCACGCTCTCTCCATCACGGTCTCTTCGGCTCCGTGGTAAGTGGTATCATTGACCGGTTTTCAGAGGTCAAAAGCCACACAAGCCATGAATCTCTTTCTGCCTCGTCGGCTAAGCTCCTCTGCAGGCGCTCACGTGATCAGCCTCCTGCACGAGCCTTTTCACGGCGCCCAGCTCAACAATCTCCAGACTTCTCAGCGTCGACAGAGCGGCCGCCCTCGTCAGCGCTCAGACAGCCGCCGCAGACCGCCGCCGCAGACCGCCGCCCCAGCGGGCCTCGATTTAAGGTAGCGCTGAAACCAGAGCAACGAAGTCTTCCTAACTTTGTTGATCAAGCGGCGGCTCAGTCCGCTGGCGGCGGACCACCGTCAAAGCTTTGCCCCTTTCAGTCCCCTTCTCTCAGGCTACTACAGTGGTGAATTTAGCAGCCAACAAGCGGTGACACTGCCGGCTTGCCTGCACTCAAGCGCCGTTTTCACGGCGACCCAAATAAATCTTGTAAAGAGCAAACATGTCTTATGTGTAGAAAATGTGCCCACAACCCAGTGTTAGCCCCTACACACAAGCATAACACATCCGTGCTCCTATCAGAGCACGCTCTCATCATGATTCACGAACAGCTCGGCGTCAGAGTCAATGAAAGCGCCCACATCGCGTGCGCCCATTCTCTGGCGGCTCTGTCACACGACCAGCCCTATGTGTAGAAAATGTGCCCACAATCCAGTGTTCACTTCTGCACACAAGCACTGCATGTCTCGTGTCCCCACCAGAGCACGCTCACATAAAGTGATTCTGAACAGCTCGGCGCTAGAGTCAATAAATCGCCCACGAATACGTCGTGGCGCCCATTCTCTGCCGGCTCTGTTACACGGCCAGCAAACATTCCTCTGTGTGTAAGTCCGTGCCCATGACTATGCTTGCGCATCCGCGTAACAGATGTGACTCTTTCCCCATTCATTCCAATCGGAAGTCACTCACAAAACAGCCTGTTCATGCTGTCTGCGAGCAATCATGCATGAACACACTAAGCAGCGCTCACACATTTTGTTCAGCTCTGTGTCGCGGCAATCAGAGCGAATTGGCCATTCACCCTCTAGCGTTACAGCTTCAAAGCGTGGGAAGCTATTCCAGGGATATCCAAGTGGGTGTTAAGCACAATACAACAGGGCTATTTGCTACAGTTCGATCGCCGCCCTCCTGCGCTTCAGGCTGGCTCGAAACTACTGTGAACACGGAAGCTTAGCGTGCATGCTTCGTTCAGAAATAACAAGCCTTCTGTGCAAAAGGGCCATAGAAAGTGCCACCCTCTCTGAGCGAGTCGGGGCTTTACAGCCGTTATTTTCTTGTTCCCAAGAAAGGCGGTGACCTCAGACCAATATTAGATCTCAGGGTTTTGAACAAGGTGCTTGCAAAAGGCCGTTCAAAATGCTTACAATCAGGAAACTCCTGGCGCGTAATAGCCAGAGGACTGGTTTATTTCTCTCGATCTGAAAGATGCATACTTTCAGATTCAGATAAATCCCGTCACAGGCCATTCTTGAGATTAAGCCGGCGGCCAGGTTTATCAATACACCGTCCTCCCGTTCGGCCTGTCCTTAGCACCCGTACTTTCACGAAGTGCATGGATCGCGGCTTCGCACCCCTGTGGAGTCAGGGTTTCGCGAATTTTGAACTATTTGGATGACTGGCTGATTATGGCACAGTCACATATGGAGATTCTGTCTCACAGAATCAGTTCTCCTCAGCCATCTGAACAGTTTGGGTCTTGCAGTCAATTGGACCAAGAGCTCACTACAGCCCAGTCAGACAATTTCCTTCCTTGGAATAGAACTAGACTCCGTGGCAATGGCGGCTACGCTTATCTACACAGCAGCGCCGTGTTCAGCGACTAGCGCATCTTTTCAGATGAACAGCCTCACGCCTCTGAAGAAATTCCAGAGAGTGCTAGGTTACATGGCCTCAGCCGCAGCAGTACTTCAGCTGGGTTTACTGCACATCGCCCGCTTCAGCATTGGCTAAACACCAGCGTCTCGCCGGGCTTGGGCCACAGGCGCCAGCCCATCAAGGTGACTCAGACCTGTATATCAGCTCTGCAGCCCTGGACAGTGGCGAATGGTATCAGCGGGGAGTGACAATGGGAGCTGTATCTCGCCGAAAAGTCATCTCGACAGGCAGCGTCCAACACGGGTTGGGAGCGGTCTCGCGAGAGCTCTCGGTTTTCGGCCTATGGTCAGTTCAGGAAAAGCTCCTTCACATAAATTGTCTGGAAATGATAGCGGTCGATGCGGCTGTCGTCGTTTCTCCCGGTCATTCAGGGTCACCGCGTCCTGGTCGTTCGGACAACAGATCTGTGGTATCCTACCTAAACCGTCAGGGCGGTGTCAGATCCAGGAACCTCTTCCATCTGGCGAAATGCATACTGAGTTGGTCCCAGTGCCACCTGCGCTTCGCTGAGGCGGCGCTGCGTGCCAGGCCACCTGAGCGACAGCCGGACAGACTGTCCAGAGACAATATTCCCCCAGGGGAATGGTCCTGCAGCTCAAACAGTCCAGGCGTTATGGCACCTATTCGGCAGAGCAGAGATAGACCTCTTTGCGTCCAAGAGAACTCTCACTGCCCAATATTTTTCTTGGCGAGGGCGTGCTGGCCCAGGACTGGCCCAGGCGCCTGCTTGCGCCTTCCCTCCCGTCTGCGCTATTGCCACAGGTAATGCAGAGGATCAGGAAGCAGCGTAACTTCGGTGCTCCTCATAGCCCGCATTGGGAGAATCAGACATGGTTCCGGGCTTACGCGGCTGTCACTGACAGCGCCGTGGCCCATCCCAGTGAGCAGATCTCCTCTCTCAAGCTCGTGGCACAATCTGGCATCCCCACCCAGGCTGGAGCTGCATGCGTGGGTGATCAGCGACTACCCGTCGCTCTGCCAGAAGGGTAATAAACACCATCATACGCGCTAGAGCCCCTTCCGCGAGAAGACTCTATCGTCAAAATGGTCTGTGTTCTCAAATTGGTGCACCGACAGAGACCTGGACCCGCGGACATGTGGGGTGTAGGTAAGCTGCTCGTATTCCTACAAGAGCTGCTGGATAAGGGCAGATCCCCATCCACGCTCAAAGTGTATGTGGCGGCCGTTGCGGCGTTAGCTGAACCCTGCACGGCCAGTCATGGGGTAAAAGCGAGCTGGTCATCCGCTTCCTCAGGGGAGCTAGAAGGATGAACCCCAGCGCCCCATCGGTTCCTATCTGGGATCTTTCTATAGTTCTCAAAACTATGAAAGCCCCCTTCGAACCACTTCAATCCGTGGATTTGAAATACCTTTCACTCAAAACCGTTTTCTGACTGCCCTGTCATCAGTCAAGCGTGTGGGAGACCTTCCGCAGCTGTCTGTCAGCGCTGCGTGTCTTGAGTTTGGACCAAGTGACTCCAAGGTCATTTTAAAGCCTAGACACGGCTATGTTCCCAAGGTGATCGGTACTCCTTTTCAGAGCACAGGTCATTTCCCTATCGAGCTGCCAGCATCCGATGCTGACAGCGGCGCCAATCTCCTTTGCCCGGTCAGAGCACTGAGATTGTATACTGCGGCGCTCCGCCGCTTTCAGGCGCTCTGAGCAGCTTTTTGTTTTAGTTCGGGGCGCGCAAAGGTCTCGCCGCCTCGAAACAGACACTATCTAGATGGATAGTGGACGCTATTGCTGCTACATACGGCGTCAAAAGACCTGCCATGCCCGTTGGGCATTAGGGCTCACTCCACTAGAGGCATGGCATCCTGCGTGGGCATGGTCCAGCGGGATTTCCATTCACGACATATGTGTGGCAGCGGGATGGACTTCCCCTCCACCTTTGTCAGATTTTACAATATGGAAGTGCCCGCTCTGCAGGCAAAACTACTAGCGGTTTAATACGCTACAGCTCCCCTGGTGAGCTGCACTGATGGAGTCACATTCCACACAGGCCGGCACCGCCCTCTGTCGATTCCCTTCCCACTATGTGCTTATGTATTACACAATCAATGACCGCATTCTTGCCGGCCAAATATTATTTCCCCCACTCATAAGGGCTCCCGGGTCCCCCTTAATTCCCTGGGGCTCATACAGTGGATGCTTGGAGCGCCGGCGTTGACAATGGGTTCCGTGGCGTAAGCTAGCTTACGCATATCTGAGAGAACCTCTCGTAAGAAGCGTATCGTTACCTAGCGTAACCTCGGTTCTCTCTAGATGAGGAGCAGTATTGCGTAGCCGGCGTCTTTCAGCGCCATGGCGACTTTTAAGCTTCAGTCAATGAAAACCAGGCTTCCAGCCTCACGAACTACAGCTTATTTGCACTCTAGTCACGCCCATTTTGGCGGGCTTTGATGCAGTGAGCGCGGGCGCCTCTCATTGGATCGCGAGTTAAGCCCAAGCTCGATCTATAGGCTGCAGCAGTTGCGCCAGAGCAACCTATGAGCTCGCTAGATAGCCCGCTCAAGGTCTGCAGCTGCCGCACTGCGTTGACAATGGATACAAAAATTAAGGATAATTTTTTGGCTTCAATATCTCAGAAAAGATGAATCTTTCCGTGGCGTAAGCTAGCTTACGCAATACTCGTTCCCTCATCTAGAGAGAGCGAGGGTTACGTTAGGTAACCGATACGTTTACCTGTTTACGCGTTCATAGCGTCCTACTTCGAAACACGCGTTTTCAGCGGCCATTTTGTTATGATAAGCGGCGTGTCAAAAGCGTGCGTTTTCGGTGACCCCAAAGCGCCGCGTCAAAAGCGTCGCGTTTGACAACAAGCAGCGTTCCTGGCGCTTTGATGCTAAAACCAGCGCATTTCTGGCCAGCGTTTTCCGTGTGCACAAAGCGCCGCGTTAAGAACTTTTTCTAGCGTTTGGCTGTCGAGCGCACGCTTTTGACGCAGCGTTTGGCTGTCGAGCAGCGTCAAAAGCGTGCGTTTTCTGTGTGCACAAAGCGCCGCGTTAATAGCAGCGCTTTTATGGCAAAAGCGCGCGCTTTTGGCGTGTCAATGTGCAATCGGACGCCTGGCCAGGCGTTTGTGAACACTGGCTTGCCATATTTGTGTTCGTTCACCATGTGTGTCTGCACGTGTTGTTTTCCATGCGCGCAACTGTCAGCTGTCGCCCCTCCCTCTTGTTACCTTGTTAGCTCAACATTACACTCACGTGTCACTCCTCATTAGCCTCTCTTTATATTCCCCTTGTGTTTTTGTCTCTTGCCAGATCGTGTTTTTGCGTGTGTTATTCACGTCGAGCTAATCTTGCTCTTTCTTGGTAATCTAGTTATCTAGTCAAGTTTTATTTTTTCTTCTATTTAGATTTGCTTTGGATTCCTAGGGTTTTCTATTTTTGCTTTTCTTTTGCTGTGTCTTTATCCAGCTTGCTCTACCCTGATTTTATTTTATTTTTTATTTTTTATGTTTCCTATTCATTTTGCTATACATTAACTTTGTATAGTTTATAGATTTTTTTGCTTCACTTTTCCTCCCCAGTGGCTTGCATTTCGAACAGTTTAGCCTTTCCACTTTTTCCCATTTTCCCTTCTCCAGTCTCACCGTCTTCCAGGTTGCTGGACGGAACCTATTCCCTCGCCGCCTCCGGGCTACCAGCGGTCATCTCCCTTCCCCTCGCCGCGCCTCACCTGCCTGCACTGCCCGTTGCTTCCCCGTCTCATTCGCCATCATCATTGGCCTCTTTTGCAGACTGCTCTTGGTTGGGAGTTACCGTCCGACGGACCCAGTCTACGTTTCCTGAGGCTGTTACTGTCTGTAGACCTCGTCTTGTCCGGCCCGTTATGATCAACTTCCCAATGAACTGTTTTGAACCCTTGCAATTGAGTCCTCTTCCTTCTGAACCCTGACAGTATGTAGTGAAAATGTCATGATTAAAAAGTTATAAAGAGTACAGATTTTTGTGCATGCTCCAATTTATTATAAATTTAGTTTTTTAATACCATTCATTTCTATTTCACATGCTTCTCAAATTGTGTATTGCTATTTTTATTAAATTTGATATGATAAAATGGAAAGCAATAGTTTGATTTAAGTTTACTTTCTAAGGAAAACCAAAATTGCATTTCTTCTTACATAGAGCGATTCTCTATCTAGATTCTAAATGTACTGATACCAGTGGCAGCTCCTGAAAAAAATTCTCGGGGGGCAATTTTTCTGATAATGATTAAGGTGACCCATTCAATGGGTACCGATTTTCCCTCTAGCTACATAAGTTACAGGTGGAAAGCTATGTAAGAAATTAGCATCAAGTTGCCTTCATAAGCAAAAATGACATGGCTCCATAATTAATTATTCCACTTATTCATTACTTACATTAATCCAATTTTGTGTGATGTAAACTAGCTAAACAGGACACATTTTCAAAAGATATATCCAGCAACAACATAAAGACAGGGGCAGCATATAAGTCAATACAGAAGCATTTATTGACTGATCTCAACAGTATTGGCTTACAAAAGCAAAATAAGTTATCACAGTACAAATAATCAAGGGTGTTCTTTCACGTTCCTCAACAATGCATAAACAATTTGCATTTCTATAAATGAAATATCAGCTGAAAATACAAGTAGACAAATTGTTGAGAGAAGTGGATCTTTAGAACTACATTTTCTGGAATGTAGGATATCACCAATGTGCTACTTAATAAAAGCAAAGTAACGTTGTCCCAAATAAGTGAATGAATAAGTGAGGCTTGACCTGGTGTGGTCTGTGCATCTTGGCTTTACACATTGAAGACCAAACCAGAATGATGAGGTGCTGCCAAGTTTAAATAAAGAATTCTGATATACACATTAATTACTTAGGCCTCATGGTTGAATTGGAAATATGTGCACCAGAGCATAATTCACAACAAGTGAGCAGGAGCTTTTGATAGAGGCTACTGAAAACATTGATGCAAGTTATTGGTAATAAGCAATTTGTATAGACTTCCATATTCTGCCCTCTTGTATAGATTTGTAAAAATGAACATGAACAGTGATAGACATTTTGCCTGAAAACAACATTTGAAAATAATTTCTAGAAAGGTAAACAGCTATTTGTATGGCTTTGTAAATATGAACAACCATATTCTGGCCAATTGTATAGATTTGTAAAAATGAACAGATTTTTTTTTAACTTTTTTTTTTTTTGAATGAATGAATGAAAAATAACTATTTAAAACAACATCAGCTTTGAATTGATTTGGTTTGTGTGTGTGTGTGTGTGTTAATCAGGAAATCAGGCATGTTGAGGACTAGTTCCCTCTCCATGGAGAGCATGGCCAGTGCATTCAGACGTTCCTGGCCCATTGAATTTCGCAGGAATGTCTTAACTGGTCAAAGTTGATAAACATCTCTCAGCTTCAGCTGTTGTCATGGGAGTAGTTATGAGGATGTTCAACAGAGTCACAGTCTCAGAGAATGTCTCCTGGAGGTTGTAGCTCATGAGAACCTGGTACAGTGCCAGTGCACCACAGCAGCCCTTGAATTCAGGATTCTCATTAGATCAGAGAGAGTTCTGTCTTGAGCTTTGCCTTGTTCAGCATGGGGTATGCGTTCACAGTGGCATTCAGAGCCTCATCAGGAAATTAATGGCAGTACCTTTCAAACATATCTGCTTGCAGTAAGGTAGCACTCACAAGGTGGCCAGTGAAAGAGAACCTTGCTTTGGTGTGATCCAGGATGGTGTCGCAGACCTCTTCAGACAGCCTCTGCTTCTCCTCTTCTCTCAAAGCCGTTCTGGGTCTTTTGGCTCCTGTTGCTACTTGCAGCTGCTGTAGAGAGGAGTCCCTTAAGGCAAACAGACCAATGTGTTTGTTAGGCTATGTACAGTACTGTAGTCTATGTGATGCACAGGTATATGCAATTTATCCACGTATAGTACAAAGATTTCAGTTCCACTTAAAATGGGCAGGGATGCATGAAGTCTTTAGTGTTTAAGTTAGCCTTTGAGTCTCACCTAGCCTGGATGTTCAGCACAGTGTACAGTTTATAAAGTAAGCTAGATTACACCACTGGCCATATATAATGAGAATAATGTAATTTCAAACACAAATGCAGTCTCCTTTCATGCAAACATTTTCAAATGACAAAGCTCTTCTTTGAGAACGATTGAATGACATTGTTTAATCTTACCTTATGGCCTGCATGCTGTTTGTGAAGCTGTCGAGGGCACGTTTGATGAAGACAGCATCGATGTCCTTCTTCTGGAGCCTCTGGTACAGATTATCGACGTGGGGCATGATTTTGTGAAAAAGCCACATGAAAAAAATGAAATCCTCATCATGTAGCATCCTCACGTAGCCATATGCCTCTCTCACGGTGGGCTGGTCAAATGAACCCAATGAAGCAGTCCTGATGGCTTAAAAACTTTGTATGAGGTCGTCTCGATTCTCGTAGACAGTGTTCACGCTGTTGAAGTTCCACCGTGTGGATGAAGTTCTGGGCAGTCTTAATGCAAGAGTCTGGTCAAGAATGATGGTCCGTTTGGGTGACCGGGAAAAAAAAGTTGCAATCCTGCTCAGATCGGAAAAGAAAATATTAACTTTTTTGATAAGAGAAGTAGCTTACTGCATGATCAAATTCAGCAGATGCACATAGCAATAAACATAATGGGCATTCTTAAAATGCTCACGCACCTTTTGCTGCACACCAGCCTTCTCTTCTCTCCCCTCATCACACTGGCTCCATCGTAAGCTTGTGCAATGAGTTTAACTTTCTCGTCATCGGCAAAAAGACCGTTCAGTCTCTCCTAAAACACACTGGCAATTAAGATTGATTCCGAGATGGGAAGAAACTAAATAAAGCGTTCCTGCACTTTATGGTTGCTATCGATGTACCTCAGCACCAGCAGTGTCTGTGTAGAAACGTGTGGCAATGTTCACTCTCCACAAAGCAGACAAGCTCAAACAGCTATCCATGTGGGTCTTTGACAGCTCATGTTTCTTTATCTTTTCTGAAAGATGGTGCATGTCTGTTACACCTGTCACTGTCAAAAGCGGTGCTGTCTGCCGTGCCACCTTCAGGGTGAAAGAGGCAGGGGTAGCAGAAGACTGCATTGGCTACGTCGCAGCCTGCTAGCCAGGTTTTTCGTTCAGTACCAATTTTTGGAAAATCCTCGAGTGTAGGACTTTCCCCTTTAGTAGAAACCTGTTGAATGATTAAATTTGGTCTGGGAGGTCCTAATTGTTTCAGTTGACAATTTAACTTGATTAGTTCAGCCGACAAAAGGAACTTCTTTCAAAGAGACAATCGAGATTCACTGAGCGCTAGCCATCTTGACAGTAGTACGTGAATTGATTGGCGCTGCTACCCGCTCTTTTCTTAGTTATGTTCATGGTTACGTTACGTTATGACTGAAGCGTAAGTGCAAGCCCTCCCGGAAACCATAGAGATTGTATTGAAAGCTCTGATATTTGAAAAAAAATATTTTACATGAGAGTCTATGAGAGACTTCTGGGGCGATTTTCAACCTGACCCGTTTGGCAGTGCGTCGCCCATATCGCCCTAATGAACACACCGCCCCTGACTGATACACCACATGGATTTGGTGCCTAGACACACAAATCACCATTGAGGTCTTTAGATATCTAATTAAATGCATGTTCTGTTATTTAGAGATGGTCACATTCTCATGACCTTTCTCTGTTCTTCAAATTAATTTGTATTATTAATTTCTCAGACCTTTTTACATCAGGTAAAGTTCATAAAAAAAAATGAAGATTCTGTCATGATTTACTCATCATGATTTACATCTTGTCATTCTAAACACATATAATTGATTTTCCTGAGTGGTACAGAATTTTTATTTATGGGTGAACTATCTTTGTAAGCTCTGGTGTATCATGATCATTTGTGAGCTACTACTTATTGTCTGAGAACTCTGTAGATGTTTGTTGTTCTGTTATTCATAAATGGTCTGTATATTTTGACATGTCTCTGTTCGGCTTGTCAACATAAATTATATTTAATTAAACTCAAACCAAAAGCATAAACCAACACACACATGGCCGGACATGCCCGTAATTCTCTCTCTCTCGAACCATCGTCACCGGCCACCTTTATCCCTCGCACGCCTCATCAGGCCGATTGGGGACCGGTAGCGTGATATTCTGATCGGCCCGCCCCACTCCGCTCCACACATATATATATATATATATATATATATATATATATATATATATATATATATATATATATATATATATATAACTCAATGGATTAAAATTGATTATATAATAACCTTGTGCATACATAGCCTTCTACAGCCATACATTTTGACACAGCAATTGTTATTGATTTATTTGTCCTCTCCATACTTGACAGGGAAATTGCATATAGGATAATACCTGGAAAATGGACTGAAGACAGGCCTTGATTTACAGGTAAAAAACATACAATTTGAACCATTATATTTATAAATTTTTTGTTATTCTTATGTGAAAATGCACATTATATATAATTTCTTTCATTATATATAAGGGTTTACCAAGACAACCGTATGGAAAAGACTGTGGTATATTTATGTTGATGGTAAGATGTACATTATATATGTGGTTTATTAATACTGTTTTTGCTTTATTCTGACATGTTTTCCATTTATAGTCTGCATTGTACATTGTGCTGGATGCCCCATTTAACTACACAATTGTGAGTATTATTAATGTTTGCTGTACCTTTGAGGTTATGTCATTTACAAGGGGCATTAACTGTTATGTTTTGAGCAGTTGGACATGGCAAATCTGAGGAAATGGTGGTGTGTGTGATGTTGATGGAGAACTTTGGAATGGATAGGTACAGAATTGTTAGTTTTTGCCTTTAAATACTTAGCTTTAATGAGATAAAAATGTATTGTGTAACAGTTGTATATTCTATCACTTTTTTCCAGCCATGGAAAAATGTTTGCCCACTACACCGAGGAGACCAAAGCCTTACTGAGAGGTGATCTTCAGCCTGTATTTAGGTTGAGAAAAAGGAGGTTTGAAGAAATCTCTCAGGTAAAAGCATATACTTGTTAAGCAGATGGTCAAAATGGCATATTATCAAGACACACTAGGTAAGCCTATGCTGCATTTTTTCACTAACAGGAAGAGACTTTCCATCACATGCAGGTATCACCATCACAGGTAAATTTACTGTGTAGTAACTACTCAGAAATGTTACCTTAAAAAGGCAGTAATAAATGTAACACAGACTCAAACTGAATACTCATATTTGTTTTATAGGCAGATGAAACAAATACTTTGTTCCTGCAGCCTGCACTGGAGAAGGCAGTGGTTCAGTCTCCACAAAATTAGGTTTTGTTTGAGGGGTAGCAACATCAGACCAAAGTAATTGTTGATTTGTTTTTGTGCTTTTTAACTTCTGAGATATTACATTTGTTTAGATTCTTTTTATTTATCCTCTTTTTGTATTGTGTTATTCTTAGGGCTGTGTCATGATGGACCAAAAGACTACCAGTCAGGTGTGTGTGGAGAAATCTAATGACCTTGTTGGTTCGGTTCAGCTGCCTCAGATTCTTTGTATGGAGGATGAAGAAGTTGCTGAGCCCCTGGACAGGTTCTTCAATGTGGAGTTCATGGATCATGATGCTGTAGAGCCATTGATGTTTGTTTTTACATTTATGCAGGACATGCAGACATTTCTGGAGCATGTTGTTAACCAAATGAAGCTAAGGATCTACTGCCTAACAGAACAATTTGAATAATTGTAATAATAGTTCCTTTAATAATTGATTTTGTCAGGCTCTTCTTCTCGGCTGTGCCTTCAGTTTGTTTGTAAACAGTTACTTAATCGATTTTCGATTTCCGACAGTGTGTTTCCGCTTTTGACATAGTGAAGAGTATATGACATCACAGCAAAGACTGAATGTGTGACTGCATGTTTGCAGCAGACTCTTTTGCAAAAATCACTCATTATCAGGGGTGCATTAAGGTACCTCTGGGCCCATGCTTGCATTCTGCATTCCCAAGTTCTAAGTCTGTGTTTTCAGTTATTTTTAAGTGTGCTCATATTTTTGGGGAGCCTGGGTAGCTCAGCTATTATTGGCACTGACTACCACCCTTGAAGACGCTAAGTTCGAATCCAGGGTATGTTGAGTGAGTCCAGCCAGGTCTCCTAAGCAACCAAATTGGTCAGGTTGCTATGGAGGGTAGAGTAACATGGGGTAACCTCCTCGTGGTCATGATTAGTGGTTCTCACTCTCAATGGGGGCGTGGTAAGTTGTGCGTGGATCGTGGAGAGTAGCAAGAGCCTCCACATCGCGAGTCTCCGTGGTGTCATGCACAGCGAGCCACGTGATAAGATGTGCAAATTGACGGTCTCAGAAGCATAGGAAACTGAGACTTGTCCTCTGTCACTCAGATTGAGGTGAGTAACTGTGCCACCATGAGGACTTACTAAGTAGTGGGATTTGGGCATTCCAAATTGGGAGAAAAGGTGATTATAGTATTTTTTCTCATATTTTTTATTATTATACCTAATGTTTTTTTCTCCTCTGTTTTTAATTTTGATAAACATGACACAATATAAGATAAAGATTATTTATAGTAGTCAAAAGAATTAACATTGTCATTGGAATGTCTGGTCAATAATGGATAAGCTGTCATCATTAGAGCAGCTGCTCAGGGGTGAATGCAGAATCTGATCCAGGCAGCTGGACTTGCCTCGCTCTTGTGGTATTTTGATGGCATATGTCATCGATTTTTGTGACGTGGCGGTGATACACCAACAGAAGTCTTACAAAATTTCTAACCAATATGTATTACTTTTACTGATCTGTCTGCACAGGCCTGCATAAAGTCAAACAGACCTATTGTAACATCAGTAAATTATGTGAACTACTGAAAAAGGTTAAAGACCCCTGCTCTGCACATTTGCACCTGTATGGGTTTGGTGGTGATGAAAGTCCTTATATGGAGATGGTTTGAGGGTATTATGCAAATTACTAACTGCAGGTTTGGGCTTTATTAAGATTGATCCAAAATTAGGCCTGTCAGTAACTAACTGCAATTATTGTGCACTTCCAATCACATTTTACTGTCCAAATAAGGGAGTTTTAAGCAAATATACAAATATAAAAATCTCCCAAACATCTTAGATTTGGAATGTACATCCAAGATGTCCTGCGATGGACTGGCGACCTGTCCAGGGTGTCCCCGCCTTTAAGCCCAATGTTAGCTGGGATAGGCTCCAGCCCCCGCGACCCTGTACACAGGATAAGCGGTTGGCGATGGATGGATGGATGGATGGATGGATGGATGGATCCAAGATGTACATTTTAGTTTTATAAGTTTGTAAATCTAATCTTTTAAGGTAAATGTCTAAAATACATTTTCTGAATGTTTTTTGACATTCACGAGAAACGTTTTATAAACATACTGCAAATAAGCAATGTTAAAAATAAGTCTTTCAGATGTAAGAAGACTAATAATAAAATTATTAATAAACATTATGTCCACTCACAGGTGAAGCGAATAACCTAGGTCATCCCCTAACAAGGACACATGTCAAGGTCTGGGTAGATTAGATGGTAAGCAGTTCTTGTAGTCAACGCTTTTAATACAGGAGAAATGGACAGGAGTAAAGACCTGAGCGACATTGAAAAGGGCCAAATTATTACGGCCAAATGACTGGGTTAAAGCATCTCTGAAACAGCAAGGTTTGTGGGGTGCTACCGGTCAGTAGTGGTGATTACCTACCGACAGTGGTCCGAGGAGGAACAAACCACAAACCGGGTGTTGAGCTCAAGGCTTATTGATGCAAAGGGGCAACAAGCGGGCATCCCGTCTGGTCAGAACCGACAGAAAGTATAGACAATTTTAATGATGGTTATGGGAGGAATATGTCACAACACACAGTGCATTGCACCATGATGCGTATGAAACCAGTCAGAGTGCCCATGATGACCCCTGCCAACCGTCGAATACACATACAATGGGCATGTGAGCATTGGAATTAGACCTTGAAGCAGTGGAAGAAGGTTGCCTGGTCCAGTGAGTCCTGTTTTCATTTACATTACGTGGACGGCCGTGTATGCGAGTGTGTCATTTATCTGGGGAAGTGATGGCACCAGGATGCACTAAGGGAAGACAAGTCGGTGAAGGCAGTGTGATGCTCTGGGCAATATTCTGTTTTGAAAGCCTGGGTCCGGCCATTCATGTGGATGTTAATTAAACATGTGCCACCTACCTAAATATTGTTGCAGACCAGGTACACCCATTCATGGCAATAGTAATCCCTGATGGCAGTGGCCTCTTTCAGCATGATAATGCACTCTGCTACACTGCTCACATTGTTCGGGAATGGTTTGAGGATCATGATGAAGAGTTCAAGGTGTTGCCCTGGCTTCCAAATTCCCCAGATCTCAATCAGATTGAACATCTGTGGGATGTGCTGGTCCAACAAGTCCGATCCATGGCAGCTCCACCTCGCAACTTACAGGACTTGAAGGATCTACTGCTAATGTCTTGGTGCCAGATACCACAGGACACCTTCAGGGGTCCACGCCTCGGCAGGTCAGCACAGCTTTTGTGGCACAAGGAGGACCAACAGCATATTAGGCAGGTGGTCATAATGTTTTGGAATGTGCACGATCAAGGTACTATGAACCAAGACTAAATTTGACCAAATAGAGAGATATTTTAAATATTTGGAAATACTTTAATTGAGGATT
>NW_026266458.1:0-26690 GCF_025860055.1 Xyrauchen texanus
ACTTCGTTCAGTTACGTATTGCTGAAATAAATCAACCCGGAGTCTGTACTCTTTTCTGGTGCGAGATATGTGATTTGTTTCTCGGTTGCTAGGAGTAACCCATCTGGTTGCTAGGCAGTTACCATAGTGATAGTAATCAAGTGTCCTTGCCATCCTGAGTGAAATAAATCAACCCGGAAGTCTGTACTATTTTCTGGTGCAGAGATATGTGATTTGTTACTTCGGTTGCTAGGGTAACCCCATCTGGTTGCTAGGCAGTTACCATAGTGATACTAATCAAGTGTCCTTGCCATCCTGATTGAAATAAGTCAACCCAGAAGTCTCTACGTTTTTCTGATGCAGAGATATGTGATTTGTTACTTTCGGTTGCTAGGGTAACCCCATCTGGTTGCTAGGCAGTTACCATAGTGATACTAATCAAGTGTCCTTGCCATCCTGATTGAAATAAGTCAACCCGGAAGTCTCTACGTTTTCTGATGCAGAGATATGTGATTTGTTACTCGGTTGCTAGGGTAAGCCCATCTGGTTGCTAGGCAGTTACCATAGTGATACTAATGAAGTCTCCTTGCCATCCTGATTGAAATAAGTCAACCCGGAAGTCTCTACGTTTTTCTGGTGCAGAGATATGTGATTTGTTACTTCGGTTGCTAGGGTAACCCCATCTGGTTGCTAGGCAGTTACCATAGTGATACTAATCAAGTGTCCTTGCCATCCTGATTGAAATAAGTCAACCCAGAAGTCTCTACGTTTTCTGATGCAGAGATATGTGATTTGTTACTTAGGTTGCTAGGGTAACCCCATCTGGTTGCTAGGCAGTTACCATAGTGATACTAATCAAGTGTCCTTGCCATCCTGATTGAAATAAGTCAACCCGGAAGTCTCTATGTTTTTGTGATGCAGAGATATGTGATTTGTTACTTCGGTTGCTAGGGTAAGCCCATCTGGTTGCTAGGCAGTTACCATAGTGATACTAATGAAGTCTCCTTGCCATCCTGATTGAAATAAGTCAACCCGGAAGTCTCTACGTTTTCTGATGCAGAGATATGTGATTTGTTACTCGGTTGCTAGGGTAACCCCATCTGGTTGCTAGGCAGTTACCATAGTGATACTTATCAAGTCTCCTTGCCATCCTGATTGAAATAAATCAACCCAGAAGTCTCTCTGATTTTCTGGTGCAGAGATATAGTTACTGCTAAGCGGTTGCTAGGGTACTCTGTGTAGTTGCTAGGGAGTGGCTTGGCAGCTGCCAATCATGAATCTCCAAAGGCTGCTTGTCAGTATGAATGATATAAACCAACTCCCATGCCTCTGTGACATTCAGAATGGAAGATATCCCTCTATGGATTTTGGTTGTTAAGGTGCTTTCGACAATGGTTGCTAGGGAGGGGCTAGGAAGTGTTGAAGTGATGCATGATTGGCTGTTTGCTGTCGAGTCAAGCGAGACCACCCTTGTGTTTCTATGACACTTCTATCCGGAGATATCCCTTTGATCTGTTTCAATAGAAGTCTATGGGACTTGTTGCTAAGGTGCTCTTAATGGTTGCTAGGGCGTGGCTTGATAGCTTCACAATGATCCTGAGAGACTGATTGGTCGTCTGAGTAAAATGAGCCCACCCCTCGTCTCTATGACACTGTGATCCAGAGCTATGTTCAATACAAATCCCTATGCCTTTTCATTTCATGGGCAGTCCTACACCATTATAAGTCAATTGGGGCATTTTTGGGCAGCTCCTGCCCCCAGGGGTGCAACTTTTACCCCATATTGAGGTATGCTCTTACAGAGCCTGCCAGCCTCTTCAAATGTGGCAAATCACTGCGTTTCTCTGAAATCCTAAGCTTGGAGCTGTGAGCGTCAAAGTTTGTCTCAATGTTAAGTCTATGGGATTTTTAGGCTGCTTTTTGCCCCTGGGGCAAATACCGTACCCGATAAACTATAAAAGTCATAGCACGCGTGTCCTCAATAGGCGTTCGATTTGACACCTCATTAGGTGGGTCTCGCCAAGCGGTCTTGGGGCGAGTTAGGTGCGAAGTTTTGTTAAGAGATATAAAAATAAAAATAAAAATAAAAAGTAATAATAAGTATGTGAGATTACAATAGTGATGCTTTGCAAGCACCACTAATAACTAGATAGGTACATTTCCTGAAGAAAATGTGAGTGGTGCTTGCATGTGGCAAAACTAGATCAAATAGCCTGCTTGAAAAGAACAGAAATTGTGGTCATAAATAAATCAACCCAGAAGTCTGTATAATGTTCTGGTGCAGAAATATGTGATTTGTTAGTAGGTTGCTAGGGTAACCCCATGTGGTTGCTAGGCAGTTACCATAGTGATACTAATCAAGTGTCCTTGCCATCCTGATTGAAATAAGTCAAACCCGGAAGTCTGTATGTTTTTGTGATGCAGAGATATGTGATTTGTTACTTTCGGTTGCTAGGGTAAGCCCATCTGGTTGCTAGGCAGTTACCATAGTGATACTAATGAAGTCTCCTTTCCATCCTGATTGAAATAAGTCAACCCGGAAGTCTCTACGTTTTTCTGATGCAGAGATATGTGATTTGTTACTCGGTTGCTAGGGTAACCCCATCTGGTTGCTAGGCAGTTACCATAGTGATACTAATCAAGTGTCCTTGCCATCCTGATTGAAATAAATCAACCCAGAAGTCTCTCTGATTTTCTGGTGCAGAGATATAGTTACTGCTAAGCGGTTGCTAGGGTACTCTGTTTAGTTGCTAGGGAGTGGCTTGGCAGCTGCCAATCATGAATCTCCAAAGGCTGCTTGTCAGTATGAATGATATAAACCAACTCCCATGCCTCTGTGACATTCAGAATGGAAGATATCCCTCTATGGATTTTGGTTGTTAAGGTGCTTTCGACAATGGTTGCTAGGGAGGGGCTAGGAAGTGTTGATTTGATGCATGATTGGCTGTTTGCTGTCGAGTAAAGCGAGACCACCCTTGTGTTTCTATGACACTTCTATCGGAGATATCCCTTTGATCTGTTTCAATAGAAGTCTATGGGACTTGTTGCTAAGGTGCTCTTAATGGTTGCTAGGGCGTGGCTTGATAGCTTCACAATGATCCTGAGAGACTGATTGGTCGTCTGAGTAAAATGAGCCCACCCCTCGTCTCTATGACACTGTGATCCAGAGCTATGTTCAATACAAATCCCTATGCCTTTTCATTTCAGGGGCGTCCTACACCATTATAAGTCAATTGGGGCATTTTTGGGCAGCTCCTGCCCCCAGAGGTGCAGCTTTTACCCCATATTGAGGTATGCTCTTACAGAGCCTGCCAGCCTCTTCAAATGTGGCAAATCACTGCGTTTCTCTGAAATCCTAAGCTTGGAGCTGTGGCGTCAAAGTTTGTCTCAATGTTAAGTCTATGGGATTTTTAGGCTGCTTTTTTGCCCCTGGGGCAAGTACCGTACCCGATAAACATAAAAGTCATAGCACACGTGTCCTCAATAGGCGTTCGATTTGACACCTCATTAGGTGGGTCTACGCCAAGCGGTCTTGGGGCGAGTTAGGTGCGAAGTTTTGTTAAGAGATATAAAAAATAAGAAAAATAAAATAATAAACTAGATAGGTACATTTCCTGAAGAAAATGTGAGTGGTGCTTGCCGTGGCAAAACTAGATCAAACAGCATGTTGTAACTTGAAAAGAACAAAAATTATGGTCATAAATAAATCAACCCAGAAGTCTGTACGATTTTCTGGTGCAGAAATATGTGATTTGTTACTTTCGGTTGCTAGGGTAAGCCCGTGTGGTTGCTATGCAGTTACCAAGGTAATACAATACATGGCTCCTTTCCATCCTGAGTGAAATAAGTCAACCCGGAAGTCTGTAGTGTGTTCTGGTGCAGAGATATGTGATATGTTGCTTTCGGTTGCTAGGGTAACTCCATCTGGTTGCTAGGCAGTTACCATAGTGATACTAATCAAGTCTCCTGGCCATCCTGATTAAAATAAATCAACCCGGAAGTCTCTATGTTTTTGTGATGCAGAGATATGTGATTTTTTACTCGGTTGCTAGGGTAACCCCATCTGGTTGCTAGGCAGATACCATAGTGATACTAATCAAGTGTCCTTGCCATCCTTATTGAAATAAGTCAACCCGGAAGTCTCTACGTTTTCTGATGCAGAGATATGTGATTTGTTACTCGGTTGCTAGGGTAAGCCCATCTGGTTGCTAGGCAGTTACCATAGTGATACTAATGAAGTCTCCTTGCCATCCTGATTGAAATAAGTCAACCCGGAAGTCTCTATGTTTTTGTGATGCAGAGATATGTGATTTTTTACTCGGTTGCTAGGGTAACCCCATCTGGTTGCTAGGCAGATACCATAGTGATACTAATCAAGTGTCCTTGCCATCCTTATTGAAATAAGTCAACCCGGAAGTCTCTACGTTTTTCTGATGCAGAGATATGTGATTTGTTACTTTCGGTTGCTAGGGTAAGCCCATCTGGTTGCTAGGCAGTTACCATAGTGATACTAATGAAGTCTCCTTGCCATCCTGATTGAAGTAAGTCAACCCGGAAGTCTCTATGTTTTTGTGATGCAGAGATATGTGATTTGTTACTTCGGTTGCTAGGGTAAGCCCATCTGGTTGCTAGGCAGTTACCATAGTGATACTAATGAAGTGTCCTTGCCATCCTGATTGAAATAAGTCAACCCGGAAGTCTCTACGTTTTCTGATGCAGAGATATGTGATTTGTTACTCGGTTGCTAGGGTAACCCCATCTGGTTGCTAGGCAGTTAACATAGTGATACTTATCAAGTCTCCTTGCCATCCTGATTGAAATAAATCAACCCAGAAGTCTCTCTGATTTTCTGGTGCAGAGATATAGTTACTGCTAAGCGGTTGCTAGGGTACTCTGTGTAGTTGCTAGGGAGTGGCTTGGCAGCTGCCAATCATGAATCTCCAAAGGCTGCTTGTCAGTATGAATGATATAAACCAACTCCCATGCCTCTGTGACATTCAGAATGGAAGATATCCCTCTATGGATTTTGGTTGTTAAGGTGCTCGACAATGGTTGCTAGGGAGGGGCTAGGAAGTGTTGAAGTGATGCATGATTGGCTGTTTGCTGTCCCGAGTCAAGCGAGACCACCCTTGTGTTTCTATGACACTTCTATCCGGAGATATCCCTTTGATCTTTTTCAATAGAAGTCTATGGGACTTGTTGCTAAGGTGCTCTTAATGGTTGCTAGGGCGTGGCTTGATAGCTTCACAATGATCCAGAGAGACTGATTGGTTGTCTGAGTAAAATGAGCCCACCCCTCGTCTCTATGACACTGTGATCCAGAGCTATGTTCAATACAAATCCCTATGCCTTTTCATTTCATGGGCCGTCCTACACCATTATAAGTCAATTGGGGCATTTTTGGGCAGCTCCTGCCCCCAGGGGTGCAACTTTTACCCCATATTGAGGTATGCTCTTACAGAGCCTGCCAGCCTCTTCAAATGTGGCAAATCACACGTTTCTCTGAAATCCTAAGCTTGGAGCTGTGGCCGTCAAAGTTTGTCTCAATGTTAAGTCTATGGGATTTTTGACGCTTTTTTGCCCCTGGGGCAAATACCGTACCCGATAAACTATAAAAGTCATAGCACACGTGTCCTCAATAGGCCGTTCGATTTGATACCTCATTAGGTGGGTCTCACTAAGCGGTCTTGGGACGAGTTAGGTGCGAAGTTTTGTTAAGAGATATAATAAAAATAAAAATAAAAAGTATAATAAGTATGTGAGATTACAATAGTGATGCTTTGCAAGCACCACTAATAAGACTAGATAGGTACATTTCCTGAAGAAAATGTGAGTGGTGCTTGCCGTGGCAAAACTAGATCAAATAGCCTGCTTGAAAAGAACAGAAATTGTGGTCATAAATAAATCAACCCAGAAGTCTGTATAATGTTCTGGTGCAGAAATATGTGATTTGTTAGTAGGTTGCTAGGGTAACCCCATGTGGTTGCTAGGCAGTTACCATAGTGATACTAATCAAGTGTCCTTGCCATCCTGATTGAAATAAGTCAAACCGGAAGTCTGTATGTTTTTGTGATGCAGAGATATGTGATTTGTTACTTCGGTTGCTAGGGTAAGCCCATCTGGTTGCTAGGCAGTTACCATAGTGATACTAATGAAGTCTCCTTTCCATCCTGATTGAAATAAGTCAACCCGGAAGTCTCTACGTTTTTCTGATGCAGAGATATGTGATTTGTTACTTCGGTTGCTAGGGTAACCCCATCTGGTTGCTAGGCAGTTACCATAGTGATACTAATCAAGTGTCCTTGCCATCCTGATTGAAATAAATCAACCCAGAAGTCTCTCTGATTTTCTGGTGCAGAGATATAGTTACTGCTAAGCGGTTGCTAGGGTACTCTGTTTAGTTGCTAGGGAGTGGCTTGGCAGCTGCCAATCATGAATCTCCAAAGGCTGCTTGTCAGTATGAATGATATAAACCAACTCCCATGCCTCTGTGACATTCAGAATGGAAGATATCCCTCTATGGATTTTGGTTGTTAAGGTGCTCGACAATGGTTGCTAGGGAGGGGCTAGGAAGTGTTGATTTGATGCATGATTGGCTGTTTGCTGTCCGAGTAAAGCGAGACCACCCTTGTGTTTCTATGACACTTCTATCCGGAGATATCCCTTTGATCTGTTTCAATAGAAGTCTATGGGACTTGTTGCTAAGGTGCTCTTAATGGTTGCTAGGGCGTGGCTTGATAGCTTCACAATGATCCTGAGAGACTGATTGGTCGTCTGAGTAAAATGAGCCCACCCCTCGTCTCTATGACACTGTGATCCAGAGCTATGTTCAATACAAATCCCTATGCCTTTTCATTTCAGGGGCGTCCTACACCATTATAAGTCAATTGGGGCATTTTTGGGCAGCTCCTGCCCCCAGGGGTGCAGCTTTTACCCCATATTGAGGTATGCTCTTACAGAGCCTGCCAGCCTCTTCAAATGTGGCAAATCACTGCGTTTCTCTGAAATCCTAAGCTTGGAGCTGTGGCCGTCAAAGTTTGTCTCAATGTTAAGTCTATGGGATTTTTAGGCTGCTTTTTTGCCCCTGGGGCAAGTACCGTACCCCGATAAACTTATAAAAGTCATAGCACACGTGTCCTCAATAGGCCGTTCGATTTGACACCTCATTAGGTGGGTCTCGCCAAGCGGTCTTGGGGCGAGTTAGGTGCGAAGTTTTGTTAAGAGATATAAAAAATAAGAAAAATAAAAATAATAAAAATAACTAGATAGGTACATTTCCTGAAGAAAATGTGAGTGGTGCTTGCCGTGGCAAAACTCGATCAAACAGCATGTTGTAACTTGAAAAGAACAAAAATTATGGTCATAAATAAATCAACCCAGAAGTCTGTATGATTTTCTGGTGCAGAAATATGTGATTTGTTACTCGGTTGCTAGGGTAAGCCCATGTGGTTGCTATGCAGTTACCAAGGTAATACAATACATGGCTCCTTTCCATCCTGAGTGAAATAAGTCAACCGAAGTCTGTACTGTTTTCTGGTGCAGAGATATGTGATTTGTTACTCGGTTGCTAGGGTAAGCCCATCTGGTTGCTAGGCAGTTACCATAGTGATACTAATCAAGTGTCCTTGCCATCCTGATTGAAATAAGTCAACCCGGAAGTCTGTATGTTTTTCTGATGCAGAGATATGTGATTTGTTACTCGGTTGCTAGGGTAAGCCCATCTGGTTGCTAGGCAGTTACCATAGTGATACTAATGAAGTCTCCTTGCCATCCTGATTGAAATAAGTCAACCCGGAAGTCTCTACGTTTTCTGATGCAGAGATATGTGATTTGTTACTCGGTTGCTAGGGTAACCCCATCTGGTTGCTAGGCAGTTACCATAGTGATACTAATCAAGTCTCCTTGCCATCCTGATTGAAATAAATCAACCCAGAAGTCTCTCTGATTTTCTGGTGCAGAGATATAGTGACTTGTTACTGCGGTTGCTAGGGTACTCTGTTTAGTTGCTAGGGAGTGGCTTGGCAGCTGCCAATCATGAATCTCAAAGGCTGCTTGTCAGTATGAATGATATAAACCAACTCCCATGCCTCTGTGACATTCAGAATGGAAGATATCCCTCTATGGATTTTGGTTGTTAAGGTGCTCGACAATGGTTGCTAGGGAGGGGCTAGGAAGTGTTGATTTGATGCATGATTGGCTGTTTGCTGTCCCGAGTCAAACGAGACCACCCTTGTGTTTCTATGACACTTCTATCCGGAGATATCCCTTTGATCTGTTTCAATAGAAGTCTATGGGACTTGTTGCTAAGGTGCTCTTAATGGTTGCTAGGGCGTGGCTTGATAGCTTCACAATGATCCTGAGAGACTGATTGGTCGTCTGAGTAAAATGAGCCCACCCCTCGTCTCTATGACACTGTGATCCAGAGCTATGTTCAATACAAATCCTATGCCTTTTCATTTCATGGGCTGTCCTACACCATTATAAGTCAATTGGGGCATTTTGGGCAGCTCCTGCCCCCAGGGGTGCAACTTTTACCCCATATTGAGGTATGCTCTTACAGAGCCTGCCAGCCTCTTCAAATGTGGCAAATCACACGTTTCTCTGAAATCCTAAGCTTGGAGCTGTGACGCGTCAAAGTTTGTCTCAATGTTAAGTCTATGGGATTTTTAGGCTGCTTTTTTGCCCCTGGGGCAAATACCATACCCGATAGACTATAAAAGTCATAGCACACGTGTCCTCAATAGGCGTTCGATTTGACACCTCATTAGGTGGGTCTCGCCAAGCGGTGCTGGGGCGAGTTAGGTGCGAAGTTTTGTTAAGAGATATAGAAATAAGAATAATAAAAATAACTAGATAGGTAGATTACAATAGTGATGCTTTGCAAGCACCACTAGATCTAAATAGTGTGCATTGCAATGAACAGAAATTGTGGTCATAAATAAATCAACCAGAAGTCTGTATATGTTCTGGTGCAGAAATATGTGATTTGTTAGTAGGTTGCTAGGGTAACCCATGTGGTTGCTAGGCAGTTACCATAGTGATACTAATCAAGTGTCCTTGCCATCCTGATTGAAATAAGTCAACCCAGAAGTCTGTACGTTTTCTGATGCAGAGATATGTGATTTGTTACTTTCGGTTGCTAGGGTAAGCCCATCTGGTTGCTAGGCAGTTACCATAGTGATACTAATGAAGTCTCCTTTCCATCCTGATTGAAATAAGTCAACCCGGAAGTCTCTACTGTTTTCTGGTGCAGAGATATGTGATTTGTTACTCGGTTGCTAGGGTAACCCCATCTGGTTGCTAGGCAGTTACCATAGTGATACTAATCAAGTGTCCTTGCCATCCTGATTGAAATAAATCAACCCAGAAGTCTCTCTGATTTTCTGGTGCAGAGATATAGTTACTTGTTACTGCGGTTGCTAGGGTACTCTGTTTAGTTGCTAGGGAGTGGCTTGGCAGCTGCCAATCATGAATCTCCAAAGGCTGCTTGTCAGTATGAATGATATAAACCAACTCCCATGCCTCTGTGACATTCAGAATGGAAGATATCCCTCTATGGATTTTGGTTGTTAAGGTGCTTCGACAATGGTTGCTAGGGAGGGGCTAGGAAGTGTTGATTTGATGCATGATTGGCTGTTTGCTGTCGAGTCAAGCGAGACCACCCTTGTGTTTCTATGACACTTCTATCCGGAGATATCCCTTTGATCTGTTTCAATAGAAGTCTATGGGACTTGTTGCTAAGGTGCTCTTAATGGTTGCTAGGGCGTGGCTTGATAGCTTCACAATGATCCTGAGAGACTGATTGGTGCGTCTGAGTAAAATGAGGCCCACCCCTCGTCTCTATGACACTGTGATCCAGAGCTATGTTCAATACAAATCCCTATGCCTTTTCATTTCATGGGCCGTCCTACACCATTATAAGTCAATTGGGGCATTTTTGGGCAGCTCCTGCCCCCAGGAGTGCAACTTTTACCCCATATTGAGGTATGCTCTTACAGAGCCTGCCAGCCTCTTCAAATGTGGCAAATCACTGCGTTTCTCACGAAATCCTAAGCTTGGAGCTGTGGCCGTCAAAGTTTGTCTCAATGTTAAGTCTATGGGATTTTTCGGCTGCTTTTTTGCCCCTGGGGCAAATACCGTACCCCGATAAACATAAAAGTCATAGCACGCGTGTCCTCAATAGGCCGTTAGATTTGACACCTCATTAGGTGGGTCTACGCCAAGCGGTCTTGGGGCGAGTTAGGTGCGAAGTTTTGTTAAGAGATATAAAAAATAAAAATAAAAATAAGAAATAATAAGTATGTGAGATTACAATAGTGATGCTTTGCAAGCACCACTAACTAGATAGGTACATTTCCTGAAGAAAATGTGAGTGGTGCTTGCCGTGGCAAAACTAGATCAAATAGCCTGCTTGAAAAGAACAGAAATTGTGGTCATAAATAAATCAACCCAGAAGTCTGTATAATGTTCTGGTGCAGAAATATGTGATTTGTTAGTAGGTTGCTAGGGTAACCCCATGTGGTTGCTAGGCAGTTACCATAGTGATACTAATCAAGTGTCCTTGCCATCCTGATTGAAATAAGTCAAACCCGGAAGTCTGTATGTTTTTGTGATGCAGAGATATGTGATTTGTTACTTTCGGTTGCTAGGGTAAGCCCATCTGGTTGCTAGGCAGTTACCATAGTGATACTAATGAAGTCTCCTTTCCATCCTGATTGAAATAAGTCAACCCGGAAGTCTCTACGTTTTCTGATGCAGAGATATGTGATTTGTTACTTCGGTTGCTAGGGTAACCCCATCTGGTTGCTAGGCAGTTACCATAGTGATACTAATCAAGTGTCCTTGCCATCCTGATTGAAATAAATCAACCCAGAAGTCTCTCTGATTTTCTGGTGCAGAGATATAGTTACTGCTAAGCGGTTGCTAGGGTACTCTGTTTAGTTGCTAGGGAGTGGCTTGGCAGCTGCCAATCATGAATCTCCAAAGGCTGCTTGTCAGTATGAATGATATAAACCAACTCCCATGCCTCTGTGACATTCAGAATGGAAGATATCCCTCTATGGATTTTGGTTGTTAAGGTGCTCGACAATGGTTGCTAGGGAGGGGCTAGGAAGTGTTGATTTGATGCATGATTGGCTGTTTGCTGTCCGAGTAAAGCGAGACCACCCTTGTGTTTCTATGACACTTCTATCCGGAGATATCCCTTTGATCTGTTTCAATAGAAGTCTATGGGACTTGTTGCTAAGGTGCTCTTAATGGTTGCTAGGGCGTGGCTTGATAGCTTCACAATGATCCTGAGAGACTGATTGGTCGTCTGAGTAAAATGAGCCCACCCCTCGTCTCTATGACACTGTGATCCAGAGCTATGTTCAATACAAATCCCTATGCCTTTTCATTTCAGGGGCAGTCCTACACCATTATAAGTCAATTGGGGCATTTTTGGGCAGCTCCTGCCCCCAGGGTGCAGCTTTTACCCCATATTGAGGTATGCTCTTACAGAGCCTGCCAGCCTCTTCAAATGTGGCAAATCACTGCGTTTCTCTGAAATCCTAAGCTTGGAGCTGTGGCGTCAAAGTTTGTCTCAATGTTAAGTCTATGGGATTTTTAGGCTGCTTTTTTGCCCCTGGGGCAAGTACCGTACCCCGATAAACATAAAAGTCATAGCACACGTGTCCTCAATAGGCCGTTCGATTTGACACCTCATTAGGTGGGTCTACGCCAAGCGGTCTTGGGACGAGTTAGGTGCCGAAGTTTTGTTAAGAGATATAAAAAATAAGAAAAATAAAATAATAAAATAACTAGATAGGTACATTTCCTGAAGAAAATGTGAGTGGTGCTTGCAGTGGCAAAACTAGATCAAATAGCCTGCTTGAAAAGAACAGAAATTGTGGTCATAAATAAATCAACCCAGAAGTCTGTATAATGTTCTGGTGCAGAAATATGTGATTTGTTAGTAGGTTGCTAGGGTAACCCCATGTGGTTGCTAGGCAGTTACCATAGTGATACTAATCAAGTGTCCTTGCCATCCTGATTGAAATAAGTCAAACCGGAAGTCTGTATGTTTTTGTGATGCAGAGATATGTGATTTGTTACTCGGTTGCTAGGGTAAGCCCATCTGGTTGCTAGGCAGTTACCATAGTGATACTAATGAAGTCTCCTTTCCATCCTGATTGAAATAAGTCAACCCGGAAGTCTCTACGTTTTTCTGATGCAGAGATATGTGATTTGTTACTCGGTTGCTAGGGTAACCCCATCTGGTTGCTAGGCAGTTACCATAGTGATACTAATCAAGTGTCCTTGCCATCCTGATTGAAATAAATCAACCCAGAAGTCTCTCTGATTTTCTGGTGCAGAGATATAGTTACTGCTAAGCGGTTGCTAGGGTACTCTGTTTAGTTGCTAGGGAGTGGCTTGGCAGCTGCCAATCATGAATCTCCAAAGGCTGCTTGTCAGTATGAATGATATAAACCAACTCCCATGCCTCTGTGACATTCAGAATGGAAGATATCCCTCTATGGATTTTGGTTGTTAAGGTGCTCGACAATGGTTGCTAGGGAGGGGCTAGGAAGTGTTGATTTGATGCATGATTGGCTGTTTGCTGTCCGAGTAAAGCGAGACCACCCTTGTGTTTCTATGACACTTCTATCCGGAGATATCCCTTTGATCTGTTTCAATAGAAGTCTATGGGACTTGTTGCTAAGGTGCTCTTAATGGTTGCTAGGGCGTGGCTTGATAGCTTCACAATGATCCTGAGAGACTGATTGGTCGTCTGAGTAAAATGAGCCCACCCCTCGTCTCTATGACACTGTGATCCAGAGCTATGTTCAATACAAATCCCTATGCCTTTTCATTTCAGGGGCCGTCCTACACCATTATAAGTCAATTGGGGCATTTTTGGGCAGCTCCTGCCCCCCAGGAGTGCAGCTTTTACCCCATATTGAGGTATGCTCTTACAGAGCCTGCCAGCCTCTTCAAATGTGGCAAATCACGCGTTTCTCTGAAATCCTAAGCTTGGAGCTGTGGCCGTCAAAGTTTGTCTCAATGTTAAGTCTATGGGATTTTTAGGCTGCTTTTTTGCCCCTGGGGCAAGTACCGTACCCCGATAAACTATAAAAGTCATAGCACGCGTGTCCTCAATAGGCCGTTCGATTTGACACCTCATTAGGTGGGTCTCGCTAAGCGGTGCTTGGGGCGAGTTAGGTGCGAAGTTTTGTTAAGAGATATAAAAAATAAGAAAAATAAAAATAACTAGATAGGTACATTTCCTGAAGAAAATGTGAGTGGTGCTTGCCGTGGCAAAACTAGATCAAATAGCATGTGTAACTTGAAAAGAACAAAAATTATGGTCATAAATAAATCAACCCAGAAGTCTGTACGATTTTCTGGTGCAGAAATATGTGATTTGTTACTAGGTTGCTAGGGTAAGCCCATGTGGTTGCTATGCAGTTACCAAGGTAATACAATACATGGCTCCTTTCCATCCTGAGTGAAATAAGTCAACCCGGAAGTCTGTACTGTTTTCTGGTGCAGAGATATGTGATTTGTTACTTTCGGTTGCTAGGGTAACCCCATCTGGTTGCTAGGCAGTTACCATAGTGATACTAATGAAGTGTCCTTGCCATCCTGATTGAAATAAGTCAACCCGGAAGTCTCTACGTTTTTCTGATGCAGAGATATGTGATTTGTTACTCGGTTGCTAGGGTAACCCCATCTGGTTGCTAGGCAGTTACCATAGTGATACTAATCAAGTGTCCTTGCCATCCTGATTGAAATAAGTCAACCCGGAAGTCTCTACGTTTTTCTGATGCAGAGATATGTGATTTGTTACTCGGTTGCTAGGGTAACCCCATCTGGTTGCTAGGCAGTTACCATAGTGATACTAATGAAGTCTCCTTGCCATCCTGATTGAAATAAGTCAACCCGGAAGTCTCTACGATTTTCTGATGCAGAGATATGTGATTTGTTACTTCGGTTGCTAGGGTAACCCCATCTGGTTGCTAGGCAGTTACCATAGTGATACTAATCAAGTCTCCTTGCCATCCTGATTGAAATAAGTCAACCCGGAAGTCTCTATGTTTTTCTGATGCAGAGATATGTGATTTGTTACTCGGTTGCTAGGGTAAGCCCATCTGGTTGCTAGGCAGATACCATAGTGATACTAATCAAGTGTCCTTGCCATCCTGATTGAAATAAGTCAACCCGGAAGTCTCTACGTTTTTCTGATGCAGAGATATGTGATTTGTTACTTTCGGTTGCTAGGGTAAGCCCATCTGGTTGCTAGGCAGTTACCATAGTGATACTAATGAAGTCTCCTTGCCATCCTGATTGAAATAAGTCAACCCGGAAGTCTCTACGTTTTCTGATGCAGAGATATGTGATTTGTTACTTTCGGTTGCTAGGGTAACCCCATCTGGTTGCTAGGCAGTTACCATAGTGATACTAATCAAGTCTCCTTGCCATCCTGATTGAAATAAGTCAACCCGGAAGTCTCTATGTTTTTGTGATGCAGAGATATGTGATTTGTTACTCGGTTGCTAGGGTAACCCCATCTGGTTGCTAGGCAGTATACCATAGTGATACTAATCAAGTGTCCTTGCCATCCTGATTGAAATAAGTCAACCGGAAGTCTGTACGTTTTTCTGATGCAGAGATATGTGATTTGTTACTTCGGTTGCTAGGGTAACCCCATGTGGTTGCTAGGCAGTTACCATAGTGATACTAATGAAGTGTCCTTGCCATCCTGATTGAAATAAGTCAACCCGGAAGTCTGTACGTTTTCTGATGCAGAGATATGTGATTTGTTACTTCGGTTGCTAGGGTAACCCCATCTGGTTGCTAGGCAGTTACCATAGTGATACTAATCAAGTGTCCTTGCCATCCTGATTGAAATAAGTCAACCCGGAAGTCTCTATGTTTTTGTGATGCAGAGATATGTGATTTGTTACTCGGTTGCTAGGGTAAGCCCATCTGGTTGCTAGGCAGTTACCATAGTGATACTAATGAAGTCTCCTTGCCATCCTGATTGAAATAAGTCAACCCGGAAGTCTCTACGTTTTTCTGATGCAGAGATATGTGATTTGTTACTCGGTTGCTAGGGTAACCCCATCTGGTTGCTAGGCAGTTACCATAGTGATACTAATCAAGTCTCCTTGCCATCCTGATTGAAATAAATCAACCCAGAAGTCTCTCTGATTTTCTGGTGCAGAGATATAGTTACTGCTAAGCGGTTGCTAGGGTACTCTGTTTAGTTGCTAGGGAGTGGCTTGGCAGCTGCCAATCATGAATCTCCAAAGGCTGCTTGTCAGTATGAATGATATAAACCAACTCCCATGCCTCTGTGACATTCAGAATGGAAGATATCCCTCTATGGATTTTGGTTGTTAAGGTGCTCGACAATGGTTGCTAGGGAGGGGCTAGGAAGTGTTGATTTGATGCATGATTGGCTGTTTGCTGTCCGAGTCAAAGCGAGACCACCCTTGTGTTTCTATGACACTTCTATCCGGAGATATCCCTTTGATCTGTTTCAATAGAAGTCTATGGGACTTGTTGCTAAGGTGCTCTTAATGGTTGCTAGGGCGTGGCTTGATAGCTTCACAATGATCCTGAGAGACTGATTGGTCGTCTGAGTAAAATGAGCCCACCCCTCGTCTCTATGACACTGTGATCCAGAGCTATGTTCAATACAAATCCCTATGCCTTTTCATTTCATGGGCCGTCCTACACCATTATAAGTCAATTGGGGCATTTTTGGGCAGCTCCTGCCCCCAGAGGTGCAACTTTTACCCCATATTGAGGTATGCTCTTACAGAGCCTGCCAGCCTCTTCAAATGTGGCAAATCACGCGTTTCTCTGAAATCCTAGCTTGGAGCTGTGGCCGTCAAAGTTTGTCTCAATGTTAAGTCTATGGGATTTTTAGGCCGCTTTTTTGCCCCTGGGGCAAATACCGTACCCCGATAAACATAAAAGTCATAGCACACGTGTCCTCAATAGGCCGTTCGATTTGACACCTCATTAGTGGGTCTACGCCAAGCGGTCTTGGGACGAGTTAGGTGCCGAAGTTTTGTTAAGAGATATAAAATAAAAATAAAAAGTATAATAAGTATGTGAGATTACAATAGTGATGCTTTGCAAGCACCACTAATAACTAGATAGGTACATTTCCTGAAGAAAATGTGAGTGGTGCTTGCCGTGGCAAAACTAGATCAAACAGCATGTTGTAACTTGAAAAGAACAAAATTTATGGTCATAAATAAATCAACCCAGAAGTCTGTACGATTTTCTGGTGCAGAAATATGTGATTTGTTACTCGGTTGCTAGGGTAAGCCCATGTGGTTGCTATGCAGTTACCAAGGTAATACAATACATGGCTCCTTTCCATCCTGAGTGAAATAAGTCAACCCGGAAGTCTGTACTGTTTTCTGGTGCAGAGATATGTGATTTGTTACTCGGTTGCTAGGGTAACCCCATGTGGTTGCTAGGCAGTTACCATAGTGATACTAATACAAGTGTCCTTGCCATCCTGATTGAAATAAGTCAACCCAGAAGTCTGTACGTTTTTCTGATGCAGAGATATGTGATTTGTTACTCGGTTGCTAGGGTAAGCCCATCTGGTTGCTAGGCAGTTACCATAGTGATACTAATGAAGTGCTCCTTTCCATCCTGAGTGAAATAAGTCAACCCGGAAGTCTGTACGTGTTTTCTGATGCAGAGATATGTGATTTGTTACTCGGTTGCTAGGGTAACCCCATCTGGTTGCTAGGCAGTTACCATAGTGATACTAATCAAGTCTCCTTGCCATCCTGATTGAAATAAATCAACCCAGAAGTCTCTCTGATTTTCTGGTGCAGAGATATGTGATTTGTTACTGCGGTTGCTAGGGTACTCTGTTTAGTTGCTAGGGAGTGGCTTGGCAGCTGCCAATCATGAATCTCCAAAGGCTGCTTGTCAGTATGAATGATATAAACCAACTCCCATGCCTCTGTGACATTCAGAATGGAAGATATCCCTCTATGGATTTTGGTTGTTAAGGTGCTCGACAATGGTTGCTAGGGAGGGGCTAGGAAGTGTTGAGGTGATGCATGATTGGCTGTTTGCTGTCCCGAGTCAAACGAGACCACCCTTGTGTTTCTATGACACTTCTATCCGGAGATATCCCTTTGATCTCTTTCAATAGAAGTCTATGGGACTTGTTGCTAAGGTGCTCTTAAATGGTTGCTAGGGCGTGGCTTGATAGCTTCACAATGATCCTGAGAGACTGATTGGTCGTCTGAGTAAAATGAGCCCACCCCTTGTCTCTATGACACTGTGATCCAGAGCTATGTTCAATACAAATCCTATGCACTTTTCATTTCATGGGCTGTCCTACACCATTATAAGTCAATTGGGGCAATTTTGGGCAGCTCCTGCCCCCAGGGGTGCAACTTTTACCCCATATTGAGGTATGCTCTTACAGAGCCTGCCAGCCTCTTCAAATGTGGCAAATCACACGTTTCTGCGAAATCCTCAGCTTGGAGCTGTGACGCGTCAAAGTTTGTCTCAATGTTAAGTCTATGGGATTTTTAGGCGCTTTTTTGCCCCTGGGGCAAATACCATACCCCGATCGATTATAAAAGTCATAGCACACGTGTCCTCAATAGGCCGTTCGATTTGACACCTCATTAGGTGGGTCTACGCCAAGCGGTGCTTGGGACGAGTTAGGTGCCGAAGTTTTGTTAAGAGATAATAATAAGTATGTGAGATTACAATAGTGATGCTTTGCAAGCACCACTAATAAGAATAACTAGATAGGTACATTTCCTGAAGAAAATGTGAGTGGTGCTTGCCGTGGCAAAACTCGTCAAATAGCACTGCTTGAAAAGAACAGAAATTGTGGTCATAAATAAATCAACCCAGAAGTCTGTATAATGTTCTGGTGCAGAAATATGTGATTTGTTACTCGGTTGCTAGGGTAAGCCCATGTGGTTGCTATGCAGTTACCAAGGTAATACAATACATGGCTCCTTTCCATCCTGAGTGAAATAAGTCAACCCGGAAGTCTGTACTATTTTCTGGTGCAGAGATATGTGATTTGTTACTCGGTTGCTAGGGTAAGCCCATGTGGTTGCTAGGCAGTTACCATAGTGATACTAATCAAGTGTCCTTGCCATCCTGATTGAAATAAGTCAACCCGGAAGTCTGTATGTTTTTGTGATGCAGAGATATGTGATTTGTTACTCGGTTGCTAGGGTAAGCCCATCTGGTTGCTAGGCAGTTACCATAGTGATACTAATGAAGTCTCCTTTCCATCCTGATTGAAATAAGTCAACCCGGAAGTCTCTACGTTTTTCTGATGCAGAGATATGTGATTTGTTACTCGGTTGCTAGGGTAACCCCATCTGGTTGCTAGGCAGTTACCATAGTGATACTAATCAAGTGTCCTTGCCATCCTGATTGAAATAAATCAACCCAGAAGTCTCTCTGATTTTCTGGTGCAGAGATATAGTTACTTGCTACGCGGTTGCTAGGGTACTCTGTTTAGTTGCTAGGGAGTGGCTTGGCAGCTGCCAATCATGAATCTCCAAAGGCTGCTTGTCAGTATGAATGATATAAACCAACTCCCATGCCTCTGTGACATTCAGAATGGAAGATATCCCTCTATGGATTTTGGTTGTTAAGGTGCTCGACAATGGTTGCTAGGGAGGGGCTAGGAAGTGTTGAGTTGATGCATGATTGGCTGTTTGCTGTCCCGAGTCAAAGCGAGACCACCCTTGTGTTTCTATGACACTTCTATCCGGAGATATCCCTTTGATCTGTTTCAATAGAAGTCTATGGGACTTGTTGCTAAGGTGCTCTTAATGGTTGCTAGGGCGTGGCTTGATAGCTTCACAATGATCCTGAGAGACTGATTGGTCGTCTGAGTAAAATGAGCCCACCCCTCGTCTCTATGACACTGTGATCCAGAGCTATGTTCAATACAAATCCCTATGCCTTTTCATTTCATGGGCCGTCCTACACCATTATAAGTCAATTGGGGCATTTTTGGGCAGCTCCTGCCCCCAGGGGTGCAACTTTTACCCCATATTGAGGTATGCTCTTACAGAGCCTGCCAGCCTCTTCAAATGTGGCAAATCACACGTTTCTCTGAAATCCTACGCTTGGAGCTGTGACGCGTCAAAGTTTGTCTCAATGTTAAGTCTATGGGATTTTTTGGCTGCTTTTTTGCCCCTGGGGCAAGTACCGTACCCCGATCGACTTATAAAAGTCATAGCACACGTGTCCTCAATAGGCCGTTCGATTTGACACCTCATTCGTGGGTCTACGCCAAGCGGTGCGGGACGAGTTAGGTGCCGAAGTTTTGTTAGAGATAGATGAGATACAATAGTGATGCTTAAGACATAATAAAAATAACTAGATAGGTACATTTCCTGAAGAAAATGTGAGTGGTGCTTGCCGTGGCAAAACTCGTCAAACAGCATGTTGTAACTTGAAAAGAACAGAAATTTATGGTCATAAATAAATCAACCCAGAAGTCTGTACGATTTTCTGGTGCAGAAATATGTGATTTGTTACTCGGTTGCTAGGGTAAGCCCATGTGGTTGCTATGCAGTTACCAAGGTAATACAATACTTGGCTCCTTTCCATCCTGAGTGAAATAAGTCAACCCGAAGTCTGTACTATTTTCTGGTGCAGAAATATGTGATTTGTTACTCGGTTGCTAGGGTAAGCCCATGTGGTTGCTATGCAGTTACCAAGGTAATACAATACGTGGCTCCTTTCCATCCTGAGTGAAATAAGTCAACCCAGAAGTCTGTACGATTTTCTGGTGCAGAAATATGTGATTTGTTACTCGGTTGCTAGGGTAAGCCCATGTGGTTGCTAGGCAGTTACCATAGTGATACTAATCAAGTCTCCTTTCCATCCTGAGTGAAATAAGTCAACCCGGAAGTCTGTACGTGTTTTCTGGTGCAGAGATATGTGATTTGTTACTCGGTTGCTAGGGTAACCCCATCTGGTTGCTAGGCAGTTACCATAGTGATACTAATCAAGTCTCCTTGCCATCCTGATTGAAATAAATCAACCCAGAAGTCTGTACTGATTTTCTGGTGCAGAGATATAGTGATTTGTTACATCGGTTGCTAGGGTACTCTGTTTAGTTGCTAGGGAGTGGCTTGGCAGCTGCCAATCATGAATCTCCAAAGGCTGCTTGTCAGTATGAATGATATAAACCAACTCCCATGCCTCTGTGACATTCAGAATGGAAGATATCCCTCTATGGATTTTGGTTGCTAAGGTGCTCGACAATGGTTGCTAGGGAGGGGCTAGGAAGTGTTGAGGTGATTCATGATTGGCTGTTTGCTGTCCCGAGTCAAACGAGACCACCCTTGTGTTTCTATGACACTTCTATCCGGAGATATCCCTTTGATGTCTTTCATTAGAAGTCTATGGGACTTGTTGCTAAGGTGCTCTTAAATGGTTGCTAGGGCGTGGCTTGATAGCTTCACAATGATCCTGAGAGACTGATTGGTCGTCTGAGTCAAATGAGCCCACCCCTTGTCTCTATGACACTGTGATCCAGAGCTATGTTCAATACAAATCCCTATGCACTTTCATTTCATGGGCTGTCCTACACCATTGTAAGTCAATGGGGGCAACTTTGGGCAGCTCCTGCCCCCAGGGGTGCAACTTTTACCCCATATTGAGGTATGCTCTTACAGAGCCTGCCAGCCTCTTCAAATGTGGCAAATCACACGTTTCTCACGAAATCCTCGCTCGGAGCTGTGACGCGTCAAAGTTTGTCTCAATGTTAAGTCTATGGGATTTTTTGGCCGCTTTTTTGCCCCTGGGGCAAATACCATACCCCCGATCGATTATAAAAGTCATAGCACACGTGTCCTCAATAGGCCGTTCGATTTGACACCCCATTAGTGGGTCTACGCCAAGCAGTGCGGGCGAGTTAGGTGCGAGTTTTGTACGGAGATAGATGTGAGATTACAATAGTGATGCTTTGCAAGCACCACTAATAAGTATGTGAGATTACAATAGTGATGCTTTGCAAGCACCACTAAAAATAAGTATGTGAGATTACAATAGTGATGCTTTGCAAGCACCACTAATAATAATAATAATAAGTATGGCGAATAACAATAGTGATGCCTTGCCTTTGGCAAGCACCACTAATAAGTATGTGAGATTACAATACTGATGCTTTGCAAGCACCACTAATAAAAACTAGATAGGTACATTTCCTGAAGAAAATGTGAGTGGTGCTTGCCGTGGCAAAACTCGTCAAACAGCATGTTGTAACTTGAAAAGAACAAAATTTATGGTCATAAATAAATCAACCCAGAAGTCTGTACGATTTTCTGGTGCAGAAATATGTGATTTGTTACTCGGTTGCTAGGGTAAGCCCATGTGGTTGCTATGCAGTTACCAAGGTAATACAATACTTGGCTCCTTTCCATCCTGAGTGAAATAAGTCAACCCGGAAGTCTGTACTATTTTCTGGTGCAGAAATATGTGATTTGTTACTCGGTTGCTAGGGTAAGCCCATGTGGTTGCTATGCAGTTACCAAGGTAATACAATACTTGGCTCCTTTCCATCCTGAGTGAAATAAGTCAACCCAGAAGTCTGTACGATTTTCTGGTGCAGAAATATGTGATTTGTTACTCGGTTGCTAGGGTAAGCCCATGTGGTTGCTATGCAGTTACCAAGGTAATACAATACTTGGCTCCTTTCCATCCTGAGTGAAATAAGTCAACCCGGAAGTCTGTAGTGTTTTCTGGTGCAGAGATATGTGATTTGTTACTCGGTTGCTAGGGTAACCCCATCTGGTTGCTAGGAAGTTACCATAGTGATACTAATGAAGTCTCCTTGCCATCCTGGTTGAAATAAATCAACCCAGAAGTCTGTACGATTTTCTAGTGCAGAAATATGTGATTTGTTACTCGGTTGCTAGGGTTCTCTGTTTAGTTGCTAGGGAGTGGCTTGGCAGCTGCCAATCATGAATCTCCAAAGGCTGCTTGTCAGTATGAATGATATAAACCAACTCCCATGCCTCTGTGACATTCAGAATGGAAGATATCCCTCTATGGATTTTGGTTGCTATGGTGGTCGACAATGGTTGCTAGGGAGGGGCTAGGAAGTGTTGAGGTGATTCATGATTGGCTGTTTGCTGCCCCGAGTCAAACGAGACCACCCTTGTGTTTCTATGACACTTCTATCCGGAGATATCCCTTTGATGTCTTTCATTAGAAGTCTATGGGACTTGTTGCTAAGGTGCTTTAAATTGTTGCTAGGGCGTGGCTTGATAGCTTCACAATGATCCTGAGAGACTGATTGGTCGTCTGAGTCAAATGAGCCCGCCCCCTTGTCTCTATGACACTGTGATCCAGAGCTATGTTCAATACAATATCACTATTTCATGGGCTGTCCTACACCATTGTAAGTCAATGGGGGCAACTTTGGGCAGCTCCTGCCCCCAGGGGTGCAACTTTTACCCCATATTGAGGTATGCTCTTACAGAGCCTGCCAGCCTCTTCAAATGTGGCAAATCACACATTTCTGCGAAATCCTCGCTCGGAGCTGTGACACGTCAAAGTTTGTCGCAATGTTAAGTCTATGGGATTTTTTGGCCGCTTTTTTGCCCCTGGGGCAAATACCATACCCCCGATCGATTATAAAAGTCATAGCACACGTGTCCTCAATAGGCCGTTCGATTTGACACCCCATTCGTGGGTCTACGCCAAACGGTGCGGGCCGAGTTAGGTGCCGAAGTTTTGTACGGAGATAGATGTGAGATTACAATAGTGATGCTTTGCAAGCACCACTAATAATAAGTATGTGAGATTACAATAGTGATGCTTTGCAAGCACCACTAATAAAAATAATAAGTATGTGAGATTACAATAGTGATGCTTTGCAAGCACCACTAATAAGTATGTGAGATTACAATAGTGATGCTTTGCAAGCACCACTAATAAGTATGTGAGATTACAATAGTGATGCTTTGCAAGCACCACTAAAAATAAGTATGTGAGATTACAATAGTGATGCTTTGCAAGCACCACTAATAATAATAATAATAAGTATGGCGAATAACAATAGTGATGCCTTGCCTTTGGCAAGCACCACTAATAAGTATGTGAGATTACAATAGTGATGCTTTGCAAGCACCACTAATAAGTATGTGAGATTACAATAGTGATGCTTTGCAAGCACCACTAATAAGTATGTGAGATTACAATAGTGATGCTTTGCAAGCACCACTAATAAGTATGTGAGATTACAATAGTGATGCTTTGCAAGCACCACTAATAAAAATAAAAATAATAAGTATGTGAGACCCTAGCAACCGAGTAACAAATCACATATCTCTGCACCAGAAAATCGTAGAGACTTCTGGGTTGATTTATTTCAATCAGGATGGCAAGGAGACTTGATAAGTATCACTATGGTAACTGCCTAGCAACCAGATGGGGGTTACCCTAGCAACCGAGTAACAAATCACATATCTCTGCACCAGAAAATAGTACAGACTTCTGGGTTGACTTATTTCAATCAGGATGGCAAGGAGACTTGATTAGTATCACTATGGTAACTGCCTAGCAAACAGATGGGGTTACCCTAGCAACCGAGTAACAAATCACATATCTCTGCACCAGAAAATAGTAGAGACTTCTGGGTTGACTTATTTCACTCAGGATGGAAAGGAGCCATGTATTGTATTACCTTGGTAACTGCATAGCAACCACATGGGCTTACCCTAGCAACTGAGTAACAAATCAAATATTTCTGCACCAGAAAATCGTACAGACTTCTGGGTTGATTTATTTATGACCATAATTATATAAAAAATCTCTCTCTCTCTTTCTCTATCTATATATCTATCTGACGGTAAATATCTATTTATCTATATCTATCTCTCTATATATCTAAGGGTAAATATCTATCTATCTGAGTGTCTATCTATCTATCTATCTATCTATCTATCTATGTATCTATCTATCTATCTAGCAACTAAGTTAAAACTTTTTTAACACTACACTGTAGAACTGGCTCATTAGAGTCATTCATTTGGGAATTAGACTAAACTGGTCACACTGAATGTTTCACATTGTAGATTCAAAAGAACTGGTTCATTAGAGTCATTAATTTGGGAATCAGACTACACTGGTCACACTGTATGTTTCACACTGTAGATTCAAAAGAACTGGCTCATTAGAATCATTCATTTGGGAATCAGACTACACTGGTCACACTGTATGTTTCACAGTTTAGATTCAAAAGAACCGGCTCATTAGAGTCATTTGTTTGGGAATCAGTCTACACTGGTCACACTGTATGTTTCACACTGTGGATTCAAAAGAACTGGCTCATTAGAGTCATTAATGTTGTAATCAGACTACACTGGTCACACTCTATGTTTCACACTGTAGATTCAAAAGAACTGGCTCATTAGAATCATTCATTTGGGAATCAGACTACACTGGTCACACTGTATGTTTCACACTGTAGAGTCTAAAGAACCGGCTCATTAGAGTAATTTGTTTGGGAATCAGTCTACACTGGTCACACTGTATGTTTCACATTGTAGATTCAAAAGAACCGGCTCATTATAGTCATTAATTTGGGAATCAGACTACACTGGTCACACTGTATGTTTCACATTTTAGATTCAAAAGAACCGGCTCATTAGAGTCATTTGTTTGGGAATCAGTCTACACTGGTCACACTGTATGTTTCACACTGTGGATTCAAAAGAACTGGCTCATTAGAGTCATTAATGTTGTAATCAGACTACACTGGTCACACTATGTTTCATACTGTAGATTCAAAAGAACCGGTTCATTAGAGTCATTTGTTTGGGAATCAGTCTACACTGGTAACACATGCTAGCATCGCCTAGCAAAGTGCTAAAACATGCTAAAAACGTGCTAGCATCATGCTAACACATGCTAGCATTGCCTAGCGAAGTGCTAAAACATGTTAAAAACGTGCTAGCATCATGCTAACACATGCTAGCATCGCCTAGCGAAGTGCTAAAACATGCTAAAAACATGCTAGCATCATGCTAGCAACATGCTAGCATAGCCTAGCGAAGTGCTAAAACATGCTAAAAACGTGCTAGCATCATGCTAACATCGCCTAGCGAAGTGCTAAAAGATGCTAAAAATCTGCTAACATCATGCTAACACATGCTAGCATAGCCTAGCAAAGTGTTAAAACATGCTAAAAACGTGCTAGCATCATGCTAACACATGCTAGCATCGCCTAGCGAAGTGCTAAAACATGCTTAAAACGTGCTAGCATCATGCACATGCTAGCATCGCCTAGCGAAGTGCTAAAACATGCTAAAAACGTGCTAGCATCATGCTAACACATGCTAGCATCGTCTAGCGAAGTGCTAAAACGTGCTAAAAACGTGCTAACATCATGCTAACACATGCTAGCATCGCCTAGCAAAGTGCTAAAACGTGCTAAAAACTTGCTAGCATCATGCTAACACATGCTAGCATCGCTTAGCGAAGTGCTAAAACGTGCTAAAAATGTGCTAGCATCATGCTAACACATGCTAGCATCGCCTAGCGAAGTGCTAAAACATGCTAAAAACGTGCTAACATCATGCTAACACATGCTAGCATTGCCTAGCGAAGTGCTAAAAGGTGCTAAAAACGTGCTAGTATCATGCTAACACATGCTAACATCGCCTAGCGAAGTGCTAAAAGGTGCTAAAAACGTGCTAGCATCATGCTAACACATGCTAGCATCGCCTAACGAAGTGCTAAAACATGCTAAAACGTGCTAGCATCATATTAACACATGATAGCATCGCCTAGCGAAGTGCTAAAACATGCTAAAACGTGCTAGCATCATGTCAACACATGCTAGCATCGCCTAGCGAAGTGCTAAAACATGCTAAACATGTGCTAGCATCATGCTAACATCGCCTAGCGAAGTGCTAAAAGATGCTAAAAATCTGCTAACATCATGTTAACACATGCTAGCATAGCCTAGCAAAGTGTTAAAACATGCTAAAAACATGCTAGCATCATGCTAAAACATGCTAGCATTGCCTAGCGAAGTGCTAAAAGATGCTGATACCGTGCTAGCATCATGCTAACACATGCTAGCATAGCCTAGCGAAGTGCTAAAACATGCTAAATATGTGCAAAAACGTGCTAGCAACATGCTAGCATAGCCTAGCGAAGTGCTAAAACATGTTAAAAACGTGCTAGCATCATGCTAACACATGCTAGCATCGCCTAGCAAAGTGCTAAAACATGCTAAAAACGTGTCTATCTATCTGTGTATCTATCTGAGTGTCTATCTATCTATCTATCTAGCAACTAAGTTAAACTTTAAGCTACTTTAAACTACAATGTACTTTAAACTTTAGACTAGTTTAAGCTACAAACTAATTTAATCTTTAAACTACTTTAAACTATAAACTACTTTAAACTATAAACTACTTTAAACTAATTTAAACTTCAAACTACTTTAAACTTCTTCAAACTTTCTGGTCCAAACTTTCACAAGCCAACTTAAAGTTTGTCTCAACAAACTTTTTTTTCTAGTTATTATTATTATTAATGGAAATTTTGTCATCATTCACCATCATGTTGTTTCAAACCCGTATGACTTTCTTCCATACAACATAAGGAGATCTATATTTACTTTCAGTGAATGTTTTTTCTCTCCTTATTTTGAAAGGTGACTGAGACTGTCAGTCCCT
>NW_026266459.1:0-26666 GCF_025860055.1 Xyrauchen texanus
ACAGATCCTCCTTCTTGGGGGCTCCAAGAACCCTATATACATCTGAACGCCAAACATCTTGTATTTTGTTACGGCCTCTTTCTCCCATGTCCTTGAGGTAAACCAGCTGTCCATCCTGCAGGGGAGTGTCCTTTACCTTTTGATCATGATGTACCTTTCGGCTGTTAGCTGTCGCTTGCAGGTGCCTGGTGGCTCCCTCAAATGCCTGCTTCTTGGACATTGATCCTTCCTAGGAGGAAGTCATCAGGTAAAAGGGGAGGGATCTAGTCCAAACATCAAAAAGAAAGGGGACTTACCAGTATTTGGTTTGGGCGCGCAGCAAGGAGGTGGCCCATATTACATACGAGTGGACGGATGGGTGTCCTTGGCTACCTGGCACCTTTCACAGTCTTGGCACCAGCGCTTAACGTCTTGGTGTGGCAGAGATGTTACTGGCCTGGTATGTACCAAGCTTACAGTTCGTTCCACACCCTGATGGCCATGCTCATGGTGCAGCTGATATAAGACCTGACTCTTCATTGACAAAGGCAAGACCAGCTGGAGACACTCATCACCATCTGGGGAGAAGACTTTACGATAAAGCATGCCATCTTGCTCCACTATGCGATCCCACTGCTTGACCAAGGCTTCCGTTGACATCTTGTGCATCTGGTCTCTTCTTTCTGGTCCAGAATACAAGGAAGTGATGTATGGTGGAATCTGCCTCCTGCAGGACACAGAGATTAGGGGGAGGGTGACTTGGGAAAACAGAAATGGCATTTTGCTTTACCTCAGGCATTGGGTTCCTATCTTGCTGCATGGATTCAGGAACTTGAGTGCCAGGAGTCAGATGGTCAGTGGTGGATGTGATGTGTTGTCGAGAGAGGGCATCTGCATTGCCGTTACAGGGCCTGTACTTGATGACAAGGTTAAAGTTAGAACGTTCTGAAGCCCGGCGCTGTTCCTCTGCACCAAGTTTTGTAATCAGTATATACACACCACACATTTCTGCCCTAACAGGTATTCTCTGAATTTTTCGGTCATGGCGCACTTAAGGGCCAGGAACTCCAGTTTCATGTTTACACAGATCCTCCTTCTTGGGGGGGCTCCAAGAACCCTATATACATCTGAACGCCAAACATCTTGTATTTTGTTACGGCCTCTTTCTCCCATGTCCTTGAGGTAAACCAGCTGTCCATCCTGCAGGGGAGTGTCCTTTACCTTTTGATCATGATGTACCTTTCGGCTGTTAGCTGTCGCTTGCAGGTGCCTGGTGGCTCCCTCAAATGCCTGCTTCTTGGACATTGATCCTTCCTAGGAGGAAGTCATCAGGTAAAAGGGGAGGGATCTTGTCCAAACATCAAAAAGAAAGGGGACTCACCAGTATTTGGTTTGGGCGCGCAGCAAGGAGGTGGCCCATATTACATACGAGTGGACGGATGGGTGTCCTTGGCTACCTGGCACCTTTCACAGTCTTGGCACCAGCGCTTAACGTCTTGGTATGGCAGAGATGTTACTGGCCTGGTATGCACCAAGTTTACAGTTCGTTCCACACCCTGATGGCCATGCTCATGGTGCAGTTGTTATAAGACCTGACTCTTCATTGACAAAGGCAAGACCAGCTGGAGACCCTCATCACCATCTGGGGAGAAGACTTTACGATAAAGCACGCCATCTTGTTCCACTATGCGATCCCACTGCTTGTCCAAGGCTTCCGTTGACATCTTGTGCATCTGGTCTCTTCTTTCTGGTCCAGAATACAAGGAAGTGATGTATGGTGGAATCTGCCTCCTGCAGGACACAGAGATTAGGGGGAGGGTGACTTGGGAAAACAGAAATGGCATTTTGCTTTACCTCAGGCATTGGGTTCCCATCTTGCTGCATGGATTCAGGAACTTGAGTGCCAGGAGTCAGATGGTCAGTGGTGGATGTGATGTGTTGTCGAGAGAGGGCATCTGCATTGCTGTTACAGGGCCTGTACTTGATGACAAGGTTAAAGTTAGAAAGTTCTGAAGCCCGGCGCTGTTCCACTGCACCAAGTTTTGTAATCAGTATATACACACCACACATTTCTGCCCTAACAGGTATTCTCTGAATTTTTCGGTCATGGCACACTTAAGGGCCAGGAACTCCAGTTTCATGTTTACACAGATCCTCCTTCTTGGGGGGCTCCAAGAACCCTATATACATCTGAACGCCAAACATCTTGTATTTTGTTACGGCCTCTTTCTCCCATGTCCTTGAGGTAAACCAGCTGTCCATCCTGCAGGGGAGTGTCCTTTACCTTTTTTGATCATGATGTACCTTTCGGCTGTTAGCTGTCGCTTGCAGGTGCCTGGTATCTCCCTCAAATGCCTGCTTCTTGGACATTGATCCTTCCTAAGGAGGAAGTCATCAGGTAAAAGGAGGATCTTGTCCAAACATCAAAAAGAAAGGGGACTCACCAGTATTTGGTTTGGGCGCGCAGCAAGGAGGTGGCCCATATTACATACGAGTGGACGGATGGGTGTCCTTGGCTACCTGGCACCTTTCACAGTCTTGGCACCAGCGCTTAACGTCTTGGTATGGCAGAGATGTTACTGGCCTGGTATGCACCAAGTTTACAGTTCGTTCCACACCCTGATGGCCATGCTCATGGTGCAGTTGATATAAGACCTGACTCTTCATTGACAAAGGCAAGACCAGCTGGAGACCCTCATCACCATCTGGGGAGAAGACTTTACGATAAAGCACGCCATCTTGCTCCACTATGCGATCCCACTGCTTGTCCAAGGCTTCCGTTGACATCTTGTGCATCTGGTCTCTTCTTTCTGGTCCAGAATACAAGGAAGTGATGTATGGTGGAATCTGCCTCCTGCAGGACACAGAGATTAGGGGGAGGGTGACTTGGGAAAACAGAAATGGCATTTTGCTTTACCTCAGGCATTGGGTTCCCATCTTGCTGCATGGATTCAGGAACTTGAGTGCCAGGAGTCAGATGGTCAGTGGTGGATGTGATGTGTTGTCGAGAGAGGGCATCTGCATTGCTGTTACAGGGCCTGTACTTGATGACAAGGTTAAAGTTAGAAAGTTCTGAAGCCCGGCGCTGTTCCACTGCACCAAGTTTTGTAATCAGTATATACACACCACACATTTCTGCCCTAACAGGTATTCTCTGAATTTTTCGGTCATGGCACACTTAAGGGCCAGGAACTCCAGTTTCATGTTTACACAGATCCTCCTCCTTGGGGGCTCCAAGAACCCTATATACATCTGAACGCCAAACATCTTGTATTTTGTTACGGCCTCTTTCTCCCATGTCCTTGAGGTAAACCAGCTGTCCATCCTGCAGGGGAGTGTCCTTTACCTTTTGATCATGATGTACCTTTCGGCTGTTAGCTGTCGCTTGCAGGTGCCTGGTAGCTCCCTCAAATGCCTGCTTCTTGGACATTGATCCTTCCTAAGGAGGAAGTCATCAGGTAAAAGGAGGATCGTGTCCAAACATCAAAAAGAAAGGGGACTCACCAGTATTTGGTTTGGGCGCGCAGCAAGGAGGTGGCCCATATTACATACGAGTGGACTGGATGGGTGTCCTTGGCTACCTGGCACCTTTCACAGTCTTGGCACCAGCGCTTAACGTCTTGGTGTGGCAGAGATGTTACTGGCCTGGTATGTACCAAGCTTACAGTTCGTTCCACACCCTGATGGCCATGCTCATGGTGCAGCTGATATAAGACCTGACTCTTCATTGACAAAGGCAAGACCAGCTGGAGACCCTCATCACCATCTGGGAGAAGACTTTACGATAAAGCATGCCATCTTGCTCCACTATGCGATCCCACTGCTTGACCAAGGCTTCCGTTGACATCTTGTGCATCTGGTCTCTTCTTTCTGGTCCAGAATACAAGGAAGTGATGTATGGTGGAATCTGCCTCCTGCAGGACACAGAGATTAGGGGGAGGGTGACTTGGGAAAACAGAAATGGCATTTTGCTTTACCTCAGGCATTGGGTTCCCATCTTGCTGCATGGATTCAGGAACTTGAGTGCCAGGAGTCAGATGGTCAGTGGTGGATGTGATGTGTTGTCGAGAGAGGGCATCTGCATTGCTGTTACAGGGCCTGTACTTGATGACAAGGTTAAAGTTAGAAAGTTCTGAAGCCCGGCGCTGTTCCACTGCACCAAGTTTTGTAATCAGTATATACACACCACACATTTCTGCCCTAACAGGTATTCTCTGAATTTTTCGGTCATGGCACACTTAAGGGCCAGGAACTCCAGTTTCATGTTTACACAGATCCTCCTCCTTGGGGGGGCTCCAAGAACCCTATATACATCTGAACGCCAAACATCTTGTATTTTGTTACGGCCTCTTTCTCCCATGTCCTTGAGGTAAACCAGCTGTCCATCCTGCAGGGGAGTGTCCTTTACCTTTTGATCATGATGTACCTTTCGGCTGTTAGCTGTCGCTTGCAGGTGCCTGGTATCTCCCTCAAATGCCTGCTTCTTGGACATTGATCCTTCCTAAGGAGGAAGTCATCAGGTAAAAGGGGATAGTGTCCAAACATCAAAAAGAAAGGGGACTCACCAGTATTTGGTTTGGGCGCGCAGCAAGGAGGTGGCCCATATTACATACGAGTGGACTGGTGGGTGTCCTTGGCTACCTGGCACCTTTCAAGACTTGGCACCAGCGCTTAACGTCTTGGTCTGGCAGAGATGTTACTGGCCTGGTATGCACCAAGTTTACAGTTAGTTCCACACCCTGATGGCCATGCTCATGGTGCAGCTGATATAAGACCTGACTCTTCATTGACAAAGGCAAGACCAGCTGGAGACCCTCATCACCATCTGGGGAGAAGACTTTACGATAAAGCACGCCATCTTGCTCCACTATGCGATCCCACTGCTTGTCCAAGGCTTCCGTTGACATCTTGTGCATCTGGTCTCTTCTTTCTGGTCCAGAATACAAGTGATGTATGGTGGAATCTGCCTCCTGCAGGACACAGAGATTAGGGGGAGGGTGACTTGGGAAAACAGAAATGGCATTTTGCTTTACCTCAGGCACTGGGTTCCCATCTTGCTGCATGGATTCAGGAACTTGAGTGCCAGGAGTCAGATGGTCAGTGGTGGATGTGATGTGTTGTCGAGAGAGGGCATCTGCATTGCCGTTACAGGGCCTGTACTTGATGACATGGTTAAAGTTAGCAAGTTCTAAAATCCGGCGCTGTTCCACTGCACCAAGTTTTGTAATCAGTATATACACACCACACATTTCTGCCCTAACAGGTATTCTCTGAATTTTTCGGTCATGGCACACTTAAGGGCCAGGAACTCCAGTTTCATGTTTACACAGATCCTCCTTCTTGGGGGCTCCAAGAACCCTATATACATCTGAACGCCAAACATCTTGTATTTTGTTACGGCCTCTTTCTCCCATGTCCTTGAGGTAAACCAGCTGTCCATCCTGCAGGGGAGTGTCCTTTACCTTTTGATCATGATGTACCTTTCGGCTGTTAGCTGTCGCTTGCAGGTGCCTGGTATCTCCCTCAAATGCCTGCTTCTTGGACATTGATCCTTCCTAAGGAGGAAGTCATCAGGTAAAGGGGATAGTGTCCAAACATCAAAAAGAAAGGGGACTCACCAGTATTTGGTTTGGGCGCGCAGCAAGGAGGTGGCCCATATTACATACGAGTGGACTGGTGGGTGTCCTTGGCTACCTGGCACCTTTCAAGACTTGGCACCAGCGCTTAACGTCTTGGTCTGGCAGAGATGTTACTGGCCTGGTATGCACCAAGTTTACAGTTAGTTCCACACCCTGATGGCCATGCTCATGGTGCAGCTGATATAAGACCTGACTCTTCATTGACAAAGGCAAGACCAGCTGGAGACCCTCATCACCATCTGGGGAGAAGACTTTACGATAAAGCACGCCATCTTGCTCCACTATGCGATCCCACTGCTTGTCCAAGGCTTCCGTTGACATCTTGTGCATCTGGTCTCTTCTTTCTGGTCCAGAATACAAGTGATGTATGGTGGAATCTGCCTCCTGCAGGACACAGAGATTAGAGGGAGGGTGACTTGGGAAAACAGAAATGGCATTTTGCTTTACCTCAGGCACTGGGTTCCCATCTTGCTGCATGGATTCAGGAACTTGAGTGCCAGGAGTCAGATGGTCAGTGGTGGATGTGATGTGTTGTCGAGAGAGGGCATCTGCATTGCTGTTACAGGGCCTGTACTTGATGACAAGGTTAAAGTTAGAAAGTTCTGAAGCCCGGCGCTGTTCCACTGCACCAAGTTTTGTAATCAGTATATACACACCACACATTTCTGCCCTAACAGGTATTCTCTGAATTTTTCGGTCATGGCACACTTAAGGGCCAGGAACTCCAGTTTCATGTTTACACAGATCCTCCTCCTTGGGGGCTCCAAGAACCCTATATACATCTGAACGCCAAACATCTTGTATTTTGTTACGGCCTCTTTCTCCCATGTCCTTGAGGTAAACCAGCTGTCCATCCTGCAGGGGAGTGTCCTTTACCTTTTTTGATCATGATGTACCTTTCAGCTGTTAGCTGTCGCTTGCAGGTGCCTGGTATCTCCCTCAAATGCCTGCTTCTTGGACATTGATCCTTCCTAAGGAGGAAGTCATCAGGTAAAAGGGGATAGTGTCCAAACATCAAAAAGAAAGGGGACTCACCAGTATTTGGTTTGGGCGCGCAGCAAGGAGGTGGCCCATATTACATACGAGTGGACTGGTGGGTGTCCTTGGCTACCTGGTACCTTTCAAGACTTGGCACCAGCGCTTAACGTCTTGGTCTGGCAGAGATGTTACTGGCCTGGTATGCACCAAGTTTACAGTTAGTTCCACACCCTGATGGCCATGCTCATGGTGCAGCTGATATAAGACCTGACTCTTCATTGACAAAGGCAAGACCAGCTGGAGACCCTCATCACCATCTGGGGAGAAGACTTTACGATAAAGCACGCCATCTTGCTCCACTATGCGATCACACTGCTTGACCAATGCCAAGGCTTCCGTTGACATCTTGTGCATCTGGTCTCTTCTTTCTGGTCCAGAATACAAGGAAGTGATGTATGGTGGAATCTGCCTCCTGCAGGACACAGAGATTAGGGGGAGGGTGACTTGGGAAAACAGAAATGGCATTTTGCTTTACCTCAGGCATTTGGTTCCCATCTTGCTGCATGGATTCAGGAACTTGAGTGCCAGGAGTCAGATGGTCAGTGGTGGATGTGATATGTTGTCGAGAGAGGGCATCTGCATTGCCGTTACAGGGCCTGTACTTGATGACATGGTTAAAGTTAGCAAGTTCTGAAATCCAGCGCTGTTCCACAACACCAAGTTTTGTAATCAGTATATACACACCACACATTTCTGCCCTAACAGCTGTTCTCTTAATTTTTCGGTCATGGCACACTTAAGGGCCAGGAACTCCAGTTTCATGGAACTGTAATTGTTCTTATTTCGTTCTGATGGCTTGAGGCCCCTGCTGGCATACGCTATGGGCCTGATCTTACCATTTTGTTCTTGGGAGAGAACTGCTCCCAATCCACTGTGGCTGGCATCCACCTCAAGAATAAAGGGCAAGGAGAAGTTGGCGTAGGCCAACACTGGTGCTTCCTCAAGCTTGCGTTTGAGGCTTTCGAAGCTCTCCTCCGATCCATGTCGCCGTCAAGTTTTTCTCTGACTGCCTCAGAGTCTTGATTCCCTTTAGTTCGGCAACCAGCCGGTGTAGAGGCTGCTGCCAGCTTAGCAAAGCCATCGACAAATCGCCTGTAGTAGCTGGCAAAGCCAAGTAATGACTGCAACTCAGTGACCTTAGTGGGTCGCTGCCACTTGGATAGAGCATCAATCTTGCATGGGAAATGTTATCTCCAAAGAGAGTGTGGCGACTGATCCAAGTAATCAACCTTCTTCTGAAAGAAGCAGCACTTCTCTATCTTGGCCTTTAGGTTCTCCTGCTGCAGTCGTCCCAACACCGCATCCTGGCGTTCCATATGTTTGGCTACAGTGGAACACAACAACATCATCCAGATACAACAACAAAGACCGGCAATGCTGAGACCCAAATATCCTCTCCATTAGTCTTTGGGAGATCAGGTTGGTACAGGCCAAGTCTCCCTCTTGACCTGAAAACACCTCCCTATGCTTTTGTAGCAAGGACCTGACACTGATCTTGTTCTGACAGGGCACCCATATCAATTGTATGAATTGCTTCCTGCACTGAGCTGTCTGGGAATAAACTGTGGCTGAGACTAGTACTTTACCCTCCATGACCCCTGAGGGCAGACTCACTACCTGGGCATTAAGGTACCGATTGCAGTGCGTGGGTAGAGCACAACATCATTAACCCCTACTATTAACTACAGGGATGTAAACTGTACCTCTTGTGATTTGAACCAGAGCTGGCGACGCCAGAAAACTAGCAGGCAGCCCGGCACTCAGGGGCTCAAACAAGGCATGGTTACCTGAGTGCTGCTGGGTGTAGGTCGCCGCCACCAGCTTCATAGTACCACCAGGGACTCTGAAAACTCTACCTTTAACTTTTACTGAACTTAAGCAGTCAGGGGGTGCATTTGCCTGGGACTGGTGACACTGTTGTAGGGCTTGTCGGAGTTGACTTGGGGCCTGTGAGACAGAGGGAAAATCAAAAAAGCAGGGCCATGTTGTGCAAATAACTCCCTATAACAAGTTTTAAGAATGTTCATGCCTACTACACCTGGGGCAGAATACTGACCAGAGGTGTCCTTCACAACCAACACACCACGCTTAGCAACTACCTTATTACAAAGCTCAACATCCAGCTCAAGGTAGCCAACATAAGGTATGTCCAGCCCATTAGCTGCCTTAAGCTGTAGCCAATGTTCCAATGTCTCAGTGGACACCACTGATCCTGTATCAACTGAACATGGAACTGGAATTCCTCCCATTACTATGGTTAGGTGTGGGCAGGCTGCCATTAAATCTACAGAATCTCTGTTCACGGAGTCTGACCCTGAGGCAACTAGGTCCCCACCTGAACTTTGGCTCAGCAATTTAGGGGGTGAAAGTTTCCCAATTGCTGATTCTGGTGATATGGCCTATCATTATGTGTATAGTAGGAGTAGAACAGGAAGATTGAGGAGCTGGTACCTTAGCTCTAACACAGTCACACTCCCTTGCAAAGTGACCAGGTTTCTGGCACCTTCTACAAATGAAAGTCTGCCTCCCATGATGGGAAAAAGGCATGGGGCATTCTGGAGTGCAGTGAGACTGCTGTTAAGTTGGTTTAGCTGCTCCTGTTGCCGTTTCAACATTTATTTTAACTCTGCCAACTCAGACCTTGAGTCTAGGTTACCTGACACAGATTGAGGGCCTCCCACCACTGCAAACTGAAAACCTGCCGCAGATGGAACAGTGCCTCCTACCGGCATCCCCTCCTGTTCCCACCTAATAGCCTCTCTACGAACATCCATCAAGGTGGCATTAGGTTGGCGGGGAACAAACGGCTTCAATTCCCTGCGTAGAGCACAATCACACACATGCTCAACAAATTGGTCACGCAGTAGCACATCGGAGTTTGGGAGAACATTAGAAGCCTTGGTTACAACCCTGCCCATCAAACACAATTAAAGCATGGGCCATTTCCTGCAATGCCTCATCCTCCTGTTGCTTCCTTGACAAGTCGTCCTCTTGTAAGGCCATATAGGACTTTCAACAACCATATAACTCCTGCAATATGGAAATGATTTTATTTGGATCCTTCTTTATCTCCTTCCAAATGATCATAAATGAACAGTCAGCCCTAGAAAAGTGGCGGGTACGCATACATACTTGAACTTCCTCCACCCACCCTGCAATGCTGAGACCAGTTCTACCTCGCTCAATGTTTAGTTACAGGAGCATCAGCAAAGGGTGAGTGAGGAAGAGAGTCATTTACTTCAGTACTAGTACCAGGTGCTGCTTCTCGTTCCTTCTGTTTTCAGCTTGCAGTTGAGCTACCAAGTCTTTCAGATAGTTCAGTTCCTCCATGGTGAAGATGTAGACATGAGCAGGAGCGGTTATCACAGGTCTGTTGCTGGAGGTCCAGACCCTTACTAGATCCACTGCTGTTAAACGAATACACTCCCTGTTATGGCTGGAAAAGTAGGGGAAAATGGGCAGGGGCCAGCTCACTGCAGTCGCCAGTCACTGCAAACCGTGTCACCACAAATCGTGTAACCGTGCAAGTATTCACTACAATCTGTGAAGAGAACCTCACAAATGTGTCCAGTCTCTCCGCAAGCTGGCTAGTAGCTCCACTGAAAAGCAAAATAATTAACAAAACCAAAAAAAACAATAAACCAGTTGATAACCTAAAATACAAGCAAACCAAACAGGAAGGCACTAACAAAGTTTAGCTGTCTTTGGATTTTAACTGTTTTAGTACATCTAAGGCAAAACAGCAGCTGACAACCTAAAATTCATGTAGGCTTATTGAATATTAATTTTACTGTCCGAGGAAAATAAGTGATTTCCTTTTTTTGTGCTGGTTCCGCGAGCAGCTGGAGTTTGCTTTGTGGAGGAACACATCTTTGAGAAGGTTATGTGAATGAATTTACACATTCTTAGTTTTTTTTCTTTCTATTGGCTGGAATTTGTTTTATAGATTATCTTATCCTTATGTGTCACAAAATTTGTATTGAAACACCGGACTTGGCAAAAGTGTCACGGTCCATGGACTGAGTTTAGAGGGATGGACGCCAGTTGGCGCTGTCGTGTGCTGGATTAATGCTCATGTTTTTCTTTTTTCTGTTTATTTGGTTCTGGGGGAAGTTCAGGGTATGATTGTTGGAATGTGGTCTATAATTTTGTTATTGACAGAGAAATCTTTTTTTCTCATATGTCAAAATGTTAATATGAGAAAGAAAGAAAGAAAATAAAGATTAATGTCAAGGCATTGCACATTTTAAATTCTGAAGGGTTTCTTGATATCTTAAATTATGTTGGCATGGCAATGCATTAAAGGTAGTAATTTATTTTTCTGCATATTCACGTGTTTTGTGGTATTTGGCATAATTTAACTTTAAAGTTTAATGTTAATAAACATTTATTACATTTTATATAAATAAAATATAGTAAAAATGTCAACTGAAATGTAAAAATACAAGAAAACCCATGTTTAATCCACTGTCGAATCTGTGGCAATTACAAGAAATGTCCAATAGAGGGCATCCAAGCTACATTGATGAATGATTTCCAACAGGTCTGAGTCCAGAATAGGCGGGGACTGAGTTCACGAGTTGGTTGAGGTCTTTTGCAGTCGAAAAATGCAAACCATCTGTCCCCACTCAATATATATACATCAACTGAGGTGCGGATGTAATCTTTAAGGACCTTTACGCCTTTCCAGCCGGAGCGTTCACATTTGGGAACAATTCTTCCCATGGTTCCTGTCTCCACCGTCCAATCACCGATTTTATTTCTGAAATCTGCCCAGATAACCATGACAGTATCAGCTAAAGGCACATGTGATTGGTTAAGGGGTTACGGGGCAAGAATAACAAATGTATCGTCATCCTTCATTTTTCCTGGGAGACGACAGAGGGGAAATAACGGGAGATTTTACTCCGGTGTTGGACATACTACTTCAAATTAAAAACTGAGGCGATTTTTGCAAGTTAAGAACGTTCTTTAACATGTGTCGTCTATATTTTCTATTGAAAGTCAAAAGGTTTCAGTTACGAAACATTTATTTGTAGTAATTAATGCTAAGCTGCTGAGGGTTTTCTGATATATTGAACGGTGTTGCCATGGCGATAAATAAAACCTAGTACAAATATCAACTGAAATGTAAAAATGCAAGAAAACATCAAAAGTCGCTCAGGCTGCCCTGCCAACAATGCTATGGAAAAATCGTGGACACTCTGACGTAGTTGAAATAGGCGGCAACATTCGTTTAGAATGCTTGGTTTTGTTAACTATATTTAAAGGGGCCTCAAAACATCCAGACATGTCGAGCGGTAACTTTTTGACGACATATCACAAATAGCGTATATCCTCATGAAATATTTTAATCTATTATTATATAAACAATAATAACCGCTTCATCAACTCACCTGGCAAAGCCAAAATTTCAGACACCTTTGGTCCACGCATCGTTTTTAACATTTTATTTATATCCCTGTAAGCAAACAGGGACATATAAAATATTACGGGAAAACCCGCCATGGAAATAATCAGTTTCTCCTCCATTTTGCCTTCGGAACTAATGTTTGGTGGGAACCAAAGTTTACACTGTTGTGTTCTCTAGACTTCGCTAGAGCGGAGCACTTCTATATTCCAATAGGTTGCCGCCGAACCGTGTCACAGCTCATTACCATAATGTTACCCGTACTTGAAATTTGCTCTTTTATATCGAACAGTGTTGACATGGCGAAGCGACAAAGTAACGTAAAAAAAATGGAAACAGGAAAAGTCTCATATCTTCTGCGTGCAGATAATTAAAAATATCAAAATTGAGCCAAAAGTGTACTGATCACTTTGATGTGACTATTGTGGGTCACGGTCGTAGCGCCACCAACTAGCGGAAGGAAGTGTGTCACTTTTAACAGACGTTGACGACATCCCTATTATGTTCGCCTGAATTGCTTCCAAAAAAAAAATAAATACAGATTAATGTCAAGGCATTGCACATTTTAAATTCTGAAGGGTTTCTTGATATCTTAAATTTTGTTGGCATGGCAACGCATAAAACGTAGTCATTTATTTTTGTGCATATTCACGTGTTTTGTGGTATTTGGCATAATTTAACTTTATATAAAATGTAATAAATATGTTTATTAACATTAGACTTTAAATAAAATATAGTAAAAATATCAACTGAAATGTAAAAATACAAGAAAACCATTGTTTAATCCATCGTCTATTAATTATCTGTGGCAATTACAAGAAATGTCCAATAGAGGGCATCCAAGCTCACTTGCTGCATGGATTTTCAACTGGTCGGAGTCCAGAATGGGCGGGGACTGAGTTTATGAGTTGGTTGAGGTCGTTTGCAGTCGAATCTCATAAAAAAAATGCAAACAATGTGTCCCCACTCAATATATACATCAACTGAGGTGCGGATGCAATCTTTAAAAACCTTTAACCCTTTCCAGCCGGAGCTTTAAAAAATTGGGAACAATTCTTCCCATGGTTCCTACCACAGTGTCTTCGCCGTCCAATCACCGATTTTATTTCTGAAATCTGCCCAGATACCCATGACAGAATAAGCTAAAGGCACATGTGATTGGTTAAGGGGTTTCTGGGCAAGAATAATAAATGTATCGTAATCACAGTCATCCTTCATTTTTCCTGGGAGGAGACAGAGGGGAAATCACTGGAGATTTACTCCGGTGTTGGACTTACTACTTCAAATAAAAACTGAAGCGATTTTTGCAAGGTAAGAACGTTCTTTAACATGTGTTGTCTATATTTTCTATTGAAAGTCAAAAGGTTTCAGTTACGAAACATTTATTTGTAGTAATTAATGCTAAGCTGCTGAGGGTTTTCTGATATATTGAACGGTGTTGCCATGGCGATAAATAAAACCTAGTACAAATATCAACTGAAATGTAAAAATGCAAGAAAACGTCAAAAGTCGCTCAGGCTGCCCTGCCAACAATGCTATGGAAAAATCGTGGACACTCTGACGTAGTTGAAATGGGCGGCAACATTCGTTTAGAATGCTTGGTTTTGTTAACTATATTTAAAGGGGCCTCAAAACATCCAGACATGTCCAGCGGTAACTTTTTGACGACATATCACAAGTAACGTATATCCTCATGAAATATTTTAATCTATTATTATATAAACAATAATAACCGCTTCATCAACTCACCTGGCAAAGCCAAAATTTCAGACACCTTTGGTCCACGCATCGTTTTTAACATTTTATTTATATCCCTGTAAGCAAACAGGGACATATAAAATATTACGGGAAAACCCGCCATGGAAATAATCAGTTTCTCCTCCATTTTGCCTTCGGAACTAATGTTTGGTGGGAACCAAAGTTTACACTGTTGTGTTCTCTAGACTTCGCTAGAGCGGAGCACTTCTATATTCCAATAGGTTGCCGCCGAACCGTGTCACAGCTCATTACCATAATGTTACCCGTACTTGAAATTTGCTCTTTTATATCGAACAGTGTTGACATGGCGAAGCGACAAAGTAACGTAAAAAAAATGGAAACAGGAAAAGTCTCATATCTTCTGCGTGCAGATAATTAAAAATATCAAAATTGAGCCAAAAGTGTACTGATCACTTTGATGTGACTATTGTGGGTCACGGTCGTAGCGCCACCAACTAGCGGAAGGAAGTGTGTCACTTTTAACAGACGTTGACGACATCCCTATTATGTTCGCCTGAATTGCTTCCAAAAAAAAATAAATACAGATTAATGTCAAGGCATTGCACATTTTAAATTCTGAAGGGTTTCTTGATATCTTAAATTTTGTTGGCATGGCAACGCATAAAACGTAGTCATTTATTTTTGTGCATATTCACGTGTTTTGTGGTATTTGGCATAATTTAACTTTATATAAAATGTAATAAATATGTTTATTAACATTAGACTTTAAATAAAATATAGTAAAAATATCAACTGAAATTTAAAAATACAAGAAAACCATTGTTTAATCCATCGTCTATTAATTATCTGTGGCAATTACAAGAAATGTCCAATAGAGGGCATCCAAGCTCACTTGCTGAATGGATTTTCAACTGGTCGGAGTCCAGAATGGGCGGGACTGAGTTTATGAGTTGGTTGAGGTCGTTTGCAGTCGAATCTCATAAAAAAATGCAAACAATGTGTCCCCACTCAATATATACATCAACTGAGGTGCGGATGCAATCTTTAAAAACCTTTAACCCTTTCCAGCCGGAGCTTTAAAAATTTGGGAACAATTCTTCCCATGGTTCCTACCACAGTGTCTTCGCCGTCCAATCACCGATTTTATTTCTGAAATCTGCCCAGATACCCATGACAGAATAAGCTAAAGGCACATGTGATTGGTTAAGGGGTTTCTGGGCAAGAATAATAAATGTATCGTAATCACAGTCATCCTTCATTTTTCCTGGGAGGAGACAGAGGGAAATCACTGGAGATTTACTCCGGTGTTGGACTTACTACTTCAAATAAAAACTGAAGCGATTTTTGCAAGGTAAGAACGTTCTTTAACATGTGTTGTCTATATTTTCTATTGAAAGTCAAAAGGTTTTAGTTACTGAAACATTTATTTGTAGTAATAATGCTAAGTTGCTGAGGGTTTTCTGATATATTGAACGGTGTTGCCATGGCGATAAATAAAACCTAGTACAAATATCAACTGAAATGTAAAAATGCAAGAAAACGTCAAAATTCGCTCAGGCTGCCCTGCCAAAAACGCTATGGAAAAATCGTGGACACTCTGACGTAGTTGAAATAGGCGGCAACATTCGTTCAGAATGCTTGGTTTTGTTAACTACATTTAAAGGGGCCTCAAAACATCCAGACATGTCGAGCGGTAACTTTTTGACGACATATCACAAGTAGCGTATATCCTCATGAAATATTTTAATCTATTATTATATAATGGCAAATCCAAAATTTCAGACACCTTTGTCCACGCATCGTTTTTAACATTTTATTTATATCCCTGTAAGCAAACAGGGACAGATCAAATATTACGGAAAACCCGCCATGGCAATAATTAGTTTCTCCTCCATTTTGGCTTCGAACTAATGTTTGGTGGGAACCAAAGTTTACACTGTTGTGTTCTCTAGACTTCGCTAGAGCGGAGCACTACTATATTCCAATAGGTTGCCGCCGAACCGTGTCAGCTCATTACCATAATGTTGCCCGTACTTGAAATTTGCTCTTTTATATCGAACAGTGTTGCCATGGCGAAGCGACAAAGTAACATAAAAAAATGGAAAAAGGAAAAGTCTCATATCTTCTGCGTGCAGATAATTAAAAATATCAAAATTGATCTAAAAGTTTGTCCTTGCGGGCTGATCACTTTGATGTGACTATTGTGGGTCACGGTCGTAGCGCCACCAACTGGCGGAAGGAAGTGTCACTTTTAACAGACGTTGACGACGTCCCTATTATGTTCGCCTGAATTGCTTCCAAAAAAAAAAAAAAATAGATGTCAAGGCATTGCACATTTTAAATTCTGAAGGGTTTCTTGATATCTTAAATTTTGTTGGCATGGCAACGCATGAAACGTAGTCATTTATTTTTGTGCATATTCACGTGTTTTATGGTATTTGGCATAATTTAACTTTATATAAAATGTAATAAATATGTTTATTAACATTAGACTTTAAATAAAATATAGTAAAAAATATAATTTTTAAATAAAATATAGTAAAAATATCAACTGAAATGTAAAAATATAAGAAAACCCATGTTTAATCCATTGTCTATTAATTATCTGTGGCAATTACAAGAAATGTCCAATAGAGGGCATCCAAGCTCACTTGTTAAATGATTTTCAACATGTCTGAATCCAGAATGGGCGGGGACTGAGTTCATGAGTTGGTTGAGGTCTTTTGCAGTTGAATCTCAAAAAAATGCAAACAATGTGTCCCCACTCAATATATACCAATTACCAATCACCAATTTTATTTCTGAAATCTGCCCTACTCATGACAATATAAGCTAAAGGCACATGTGATTGGTTAAGGGGTTACTGGGCAAGAATAATAAATGTATCATCATCACAGTCGTCCGTGATTTCCCTCTGTCTCCTCCCAGGAGAAATCACGGGAGATTTACTCTGGTGTTGGACTTTCTACTTCAAATTAAAAACTGAGGCGATTTTTGCAAGGTAAGAATGTTATTTAACATGTGTTGTCTATATTTTCTATTGAAAGTCAAAAGGTTTTAGTTACTGAAACATTTATTTGTAGTAATAATGCTAGTTATTTCTAGAAAAAATGCAGGTCACCGGTAATTATTTTGGATCTATTGCATCGCTCACTTTGAACGTAGATGTTGAATACACTGCAAAATTTTAAAACGTGAATAGACCTTTGGACGCTTGCAAATTGTCCCGTTTGACCGCTTTGTCGATTACAAGCAGGAGCGAGAGACGCAAAATAATGGCATTTGCGTTTCGGATTAACGGGTTTATGAAGGTTTATACGTGTAACATCGTAAATAACGTAAAATGCGCTTCCCTGCACACGCTCACACTAACCTCAACAGTCAGGTGCTAAATGCACGAGCGAGAGAGAGAGATGATTTTGACTCGCGCAGATTCTGCTGTTTTAAGTGAGTGTATATATGAATGTGTATGTATTGTTTGTTTCTATTTCTCATATGACTGATGGATGCAGAATGGACTCTTCGAGCCACCTAGATCATGGGCATGTTCAGGGGCTATCTAGCACATCCCTTTTGAGGTACAGTTACCAAACTTTGTACACACATAGATCTCATCAAGCCGGACAACTTTCGCACTCACAGTCATAGGTTCTGCCCAAAAGGAAGTTGGCCATTTTGGATTGTTTGAAAAAGGCATACTGAGGAATTGGAAATACTCCTCCCAGGGATTTAATGGTACAGGCACCAAATGAGGGCGACATCATGCAAAGACATTGACGATACTAGTTGCTGAGGGTTTTCTGATATATTGAACGGTGTTGCCATGGCGATAAATAAAACATAGTACAAATATCAACTGAAATGTAAAAATGCTAGAAAACGTCAAAATTCGCTCAGGCTGCCCTGCCAACAACGCTATGGAAAAATCGTGGACACTCTGACGTAGTTGAAATCAAACAATGTTTCCCCACTCAATATATACATCAACTGAGGTGCGGATGCAATCTTTAAGAACCTTTAACCCTTTCCAGCCGGAGCGTTCAAATTTGGGAACAATTCTTCCCATGGTTCCTGTCTCCGTGTCTTCGCCGTCCAATCACCGATTTTATTTCTGAAATCTGCCCAGATACTCATGAAAATATAAGCTAAAGGCACATGTGATTGGTTAAGGGGTTACTGGGCAAGAATAATAAATGTATCGTAATCACAGTCATCCTTAATATTTCCTGGGAGCAGACAGAGGGAAATCACGGAGATTTACTCCGGTGTTGGACTTAATACTTCAAATTAAAAACTGAGACGATTTTTGCAAGGTAAGAACGTTCTTTAACATGTGTTGTCTATATTTTCTATTGAAAGTCAAAAGATTTTAGTTACGCAACATTTATTTGTAGTAATAATGCTAAGCTGCTGAGGGTTTTTGATATATTGGACCGGTGTTGCCATGGCGATAAATTAAGCGGTACAAATATCAACTGAAATGTAAAAATGCTAGAAAACGTCAAAATTCCCTCAGGCTGCCCTGCCAACAACGCTATGGAAAAATCGTGGACACTCTGATGTGGTTGAAATAGGCGGCAACATTCGTTCAGAATGTTTTGTTAACTATATTTAAAGAGGCCTCAAAACATCCAGACATGTCGAGCGGTAACTTTTGATGACATATCTCAAGTAGCGCGTATATCCTCATGAAATATTTTAATCTATTATTATATAATATTATATAAACCATAATAACCGCTTCATCAACTCACCTAGCACACCCAAAATTTCAGACACCTTTGTCCACGCATCGTTTTTAACATTTTACTTATATCCCTGCAAGCAAACAGGGACGGATCAAATATTACGGGAAAACCCGCCATGGCAATAATCAGTTTCTCCTCCATTTTGCCTTCGAACTAATGTTTGGTGGGAACCAAAGTTTACACTGTTGTGTTCTCTAGACTTTGCTAGAGCGGAGCACTTCTATATTCCAATAGGTTGCCGCTGAACCGTGTCACAGCTCATTACCATAATGTTGCCCGCACTTGAACTTTGCTCTTTTATATCGAACAGTGTTGCCATGGCGAGCGACAAATTAACGTAAAAAATGGAAAAAGGAAAAGTCTCATATCTTCTGCATGCAGATAATTAGAAATATCAAAATTGAGCCAATTTTGGGATGGGATATATGGGAGCCACCAACTAGCGGAAGGAAGTGTGTCACTTTTAACAGACGTTGACGACATCCCTATTATGTTCGCCTGAATTGCTTCCAAAAAAAAAAAATACAGATTAATGTCAAGGCATTGCACATTTTAAATTCTGAAGGGTTTCTTGATATCTTAAATTTTGTTGGCATGGCAACGCATAAAACGTAGTCATTTATTTTTGTGCATATTCACGTGTTTTGTGGTATTTGGCATAATTTAACTTTATATAAAATGTAATAAATATGTTTATTAACATTAGACTTTAAATAAAATATAGTAAAAATATCAACTGAAATTTAAAAATACAAGAAAACCATTGTTTAATCCATCGTCTATTAATTATCTGTGGCAATTACAAGAAATGTCCAATAGAGGGCATCCAAGCTCACTTGCTGAATGGATTTTCAACTGGTCGGAGTCCAGAATGGGCGGGGACTGAGTTTATGAGTTGGTTGAGGTCGTTTGCAGTCGAATCTCATAAAAAAATGCAAACAATGTGTCCCCACTCAATATATACATCAACTGAGGTGCGGATGCAATCTTTAAAAACCTTTAACCCTTTCCAGCCGGAGCTTTAAAAATTTGGGAACAATTCTTCCCATGGTTCCTACCACAGTGTCTTCGCCGTCCAATCACCGATTTTATTTCTGAAATCTGCCCAGATACCCATGACAGAATAAGCTAAAGGCACATGTGATTGGTTAAGGGGTTTCTGGGCAAGAATAATAAATGTATCGTAATCACAGTCATCCTTCATTTTTCCTGGGAGGAGACAGAGGGAAATCACTGGAGATTTACTCCGGTGTTGGACTTACTACTTCAAATAAAAACTGAAGCGATTTTTGCAAGGTAAGAACGTTCTTTAACATGTGTTGTCTATATTTTCTATTGAAAGTCAAAAGGTTTTAGTTACTGAAACATTTATTTGTAGTAATAATGCTAAGTTGCTGAGGGTTTTCTGATATATTGAACGGTGTTGCCATGGCGATAAATAAAACCTAGTACAAATATCAACTGAAATGTAAAAATGCAAGAAAACGTCAAAATTCGCTCAGGCTGCCCTGCCAAAAACGCTATGGAAAAATCGTGGACACTCTGACGTAGTTGAAATAGGCGGCAACATTCGTTCAGAATGCTTGGTTTTGTTAACTACATTTAAAGGGGCCTCAAAACATCCAGACATGTCGAGCGGTAACTTTTTGACGACATATCACAAGTAGCGTATATCCTCATGAAATATTTTAATCTATTATTATATAATGGCAAATCCAAAATTTCAGACACCTTTGTCCACGCATCGTTTTTAACATTTTATTTATATCCCTGTAAGCAAACAGGGACAGATCAAATATTACGGGAAAACCCGCCATGGCAATAATTAGTTTCTCCTCCATTTTGGCTTCGAACTAATGTTTGGTGGGAACCAAAGTTTACACTGTTGTGTTCTCTAGACTTCGCTAGAGCGGAGCACTACTATATTCCAATAGGTTGCCGCCGAACCGTGTCAGCTCATTACCATAATGTTGCCCGTACTTGAAATTTGCTCTTTTATATCGAACAGTGTTGCCATGGCGAAGCGACAAAGTAACATAAAAAATGGAAAAAGGAAAAGTCTCATATCTTCTGCGTGCAGATAATTAAAAATATCAAAATTGATCTAAAAGTTTGTCCTTGCGGGCTGATCACTTTGATGTGACTATTGTGGGTCACGGTCGTAGCGCCACCAACTGGCGGAAGGAAGTGTCACTTTTAACAGACGTTGACGACGTCCCTATTATGTTCGCCTGAATTGCTTCCAAAAAAAAAAAAAAAATAGATGTCAAGGCATTGCACATTTTAAATTCTGAAGGGTTTCTTGATATCTTAAATTTTGTTGGCATGGCAACGCATGAAACGTAGTCATTTATTTTTGTGCATATTCACGTGTTTTATGGTATTTGGCATAATTTAACTTTATATAAAATGTAATAAATATGTTTATTAACATTAGACTTTAAATAAAATATAGTAAAAAATATAATTTTTAAATAAAATATAGTAAAAATATCAACTGAAATGTAAAAATATAAGAAAACCCATGTTTAATCCATTGTCTATTAATTATCTGTGGCAATTACAAGAAATGTCCAATAGAGGGCATCCAAGCTCACTTGTTAAATGATTTTCAACATGTCTGAATCCAGAATGGGCGGGGACTGAGTTCATGAGTTGGTTGAGGTCTTTTGCAGTTGAATCTCAAAAAAATGCAAACAATGTGTCCCCACTCAATATATACCAATTACCAATCACCAATTTTATTTCTGAAATCTGCCCTACTCATGACAATATAAGCTAAAGGCACATGTGATTGGTTAAGGGGTTACTGGGCAAGAATAATAAATGTATCATCATCACAGTCGATCCGTGATTTCCCTCTGTCTCCTCCCAGGAGAAATCACGGGAGATTTACTCTGGTGTTGGACTTTCTACTTCAAATTAAAAACTGAGGCGATTTTTGCAAGGTAAGAATGTTATTTAACATGTGTTGTCTATATTTTCTATTGAAAGTCAAAAGGTTTTAGTTACTGAAACATTTATTTGTAGTAATAATGCTAGTTATTTCTAGAAAAAATGCAGGTCACCGGTAATTATTTTGGATCTATTGCATCGCTCACTTTGAACGTAGATGTTGAATACACTGCAAAATTTTAAAACGTGAATAGACCTTTGGACGCTTGCAAATTGTCCCGTTTGACCGCTTTGTCGATTACAAGCAGGAGCGAGAGACGCAAAATAATGGCATTTGCGTTTCGGATTAACGGGTTTATGAAGGTTTATACGTGTAACATCGTAAATAACGTAAAATGCGCTTCCCTGCACACGCTCACACTAACCTCAACAGTCAGGTGCTAAATGCACGAGCGAGAGAGAGATGATTTTGACTCGCGCAGATTCTGCTGTTTTAAGTGAGTGTATATATGAATGTGTATGTATTGTTTGTTTCTATTTCTCATATGACTGATGGATGCAGAATGGACTCTTCGGCGCCACCTAGATCATGGGCATGTTCAGGGGCTATCTAGCACATCCCTTTTGAGGTACAGTTACCAAACTTTGTACACACATAGATCTCATCAAGCCGGACAACTTTCGCACTCACAGTCATAGGTTCTGCCCAAAAGGAAGTTGGCCATTTTGGATTGTTTGAAAAAGGCATACTGAGGAATTGGAAATACTCCTCCCAGGGATTTAATGGTACAGGCACCAAATGAGGGCGACATCATGCAAAGACATTGACGATACTAGTTGCTGAGGGTTTTCTGATATATTGAACGGTGTTGCCATGGCGATAAATAAAACATAGTACAAATATCAACTGAAATGTAAAAATGCTAGAAAACGTCAAAATTCGCTCAGGCTGCCCTGCCAACAACGCTATGGAAAAATCGTGGACACTCTGACGTAGTTGAAATCAAACAATGTTTCCCCACTCAATATATACATCAACTGAGGTGCGGATGCAATCTTTAAGAACCTTTAACCCTTTCCAGCCGGAGCGTTCAAATTTGGGAACAATTCTTCCCATGGTTCCTGTCTCCGTGTCTTCGCCGTCCAATCACCGATTTTATTTCTGAAATCTGCCCAGATACTCATGAAAATATAAGCTAAAGGCACATGTGATTGGTTAAGGGGTTACTGGGCAAGAATAATAAATGTATCGTAATCACAGTCATCCTTAATATTTCCTGGGAGCAGACAGAGGGAAATCACGGGAGATTTACTCCGGTGTTGGACTTAATACTTCAAATTAAAAACTGAGACGATTTTTGCAAGGTAAGAACGTTCTTTAACATGTGTTGTCTATATTTTCTATTGAAAGTCAAAAGATTTTAGTTACGCAACATTTATTTGTAGTAATAATGCTAAGCTGCTGAGGGTTTTTGATATATTGGACGGTGTTGCCATGGCGATAAATTAAACGGTACAAATATCAACTGAAATGTAAAAATGCTAGAAAACGTCAAAATTCCCTCAGGCTGCCCTGCCAACAACGCTATGGAAAAATCGTGGACACTCTGATGTGGTTGAAATAGGCGGCAACATTCGTTCAGAATGTTTTGTTAACTATATTTAAAGAGGCCTCAAAACATCCAGACATGTCGAGCGGTAACTTTTTGATGACATATCTCAAGTAGCGCGTATATCCTCATGAAATATTTTAATCTATTATTATATAATATTATATAAACCATAATAACCGCTTCATCAACTCACCTAGCACACCCAAAATTTCAGACACCTTTGTCCACGCATCGTTTTTAACATTTTACTTATATCCCTGCAAGCAAACAGGGACGGATCAAATATTACGGAAAACCCGCCATGGCAATAATCAGTTTCTCCTCCATTTTGCCTTCGAACTAATGTTTGGTGGGAACCAAAGTTTACACTGTTGTGTTCTCTAGACTTTGCTAGAGCGGAGCACTTCTATATTCCAATAGGTTGCCGCTGAACCGTGTCACAGCTCATTACCATAATGTTGCCCGCACTTGAACTTTGCTCTTTTATATCGAACAGTGTTGCCATGGCGGCGACAAATTAACGTAAAAAATGGAAAAAGGAAAAGTCTCATATCTTCTGCATGCAGATAATTAGAAATATCAAAATTGAGCCAATTTTGGGATGGGATATATGGGAGCCACCAACTAGCGGAAGGAAGTGTGTCACTTTTAACAGACGTTGACGACATCCCTATTATGTTCGCCTGAATTGCTTCCAAAAAAAAAAAATACAGATTAATGTCAAGGCATTGCACATTTTAAATTCTGAAGGGTTTCTTGATATCTTAAATTTTGTTGGCATGGCAACGCATAAAACGTAGTCATTTATTTTTGTGCATATTCACGTGTTTTGTGGTATTTGGCATAATTTAACTTTATATAAAATGTAATAAATATGTTTATTAACATTAGACTTTAAATAAAATATAGTAAAAATATCAACTGAAATTTAAAAATACAAGAAAACCATTGTTTAATCCATCGTCTATTAATTATCTGTGGCAATTACAAGAAATGTCCAATAGAGGGCATCCAAGCTCACTTGCTGAATGGATTTTCAACTGGTCGGAGTCCAGAATGGGCGGGGACTGAGTTTATGAGTTGGTTGAGGTCGTTTGCAGTCGAATCTCATAAAAAAATGCAAACAATGTGTCCCCACTCAATATATACATCAACTGAGGTGCGGATGCAATCTTTAAAAACCTTTAACCCTTTCCAGCCGGAGCTTTAAAAATTTGGGAACAATTCTTCCCATGGTTCCTACCACAGTGTCTTCGCCGTCCAATCACCGATTTTATTTCTGAAATCTGCCCAGATACCCATGACAGAATAAGCTAAAGGCACATGTGATTGGTTAAGGGGTTTCTGGGCAAGAATAATAAATGTATCGTAATCACAGTCATCCTTCATTTTTCCTGGGAGGAGACAGAGGGGAAATCACTGGAGATTTACTCCGGTGTTGGACTTACTACTTCAAATAAAAACTGAAGCGATTTTTGCAAGGTAAGAACGTTCTTTAACATGTGTTGTCTATATTTTCTATTGAAAGTCAAAAGGTTTTAGTTACTGAAACATTTATTTGTAGTAATAATGCTAAGTTGCTGAGGGTTTTCTGATATATTGAACGGTGTTGCCATGGCGATAAATAAAACCTAGTACAAATATCAACTGAAATGTAAAAATGCAAGAAAACGTCAAAATTCGCTCAGGCTGCCCTGCCAAAAACGCTATGGAAAAATCGTGGACACTCTGACGTAGTTGAAATAGGCGGCAACATTCGTTCAGAATGCTTGGTTTTGTTAACTACATTTAAAGGGGCCTCAAAACATCCAGACATGTCGAGCGGTAACTTTTGACGACATATCACAAGTAGCGTATATCCTCATGAAATATTTTAATCTATTATTATATAATGGCAAATCCAAAATTTCAGACACCTTTGTCCACGCATCGTTTTTAACATTTTATTTATATCCCTGTAAGCAAACAGGGACAGATCAAATATTACGGGAAAACCCGCCATGGCAATAATTAGTTTCTCCTCCATTTTGGCTTCGAACTAATGTTTGGTGGGAACCAAAGTTTACACTGTTGTGTTCTCTAGACTTCGCTAGAGCGGAGCACTACTATATTCCAATAGGTTGCCGCCGAACCGTGTCAGCTCATTACCATAATGTTGCCCGTACTTGAAATTTGCTCTTTTATATCGAACAGTGTTGCCATGGCGAAGCGACAAAGTAACATAAAAAAATGGAAAAGGAAAAGTCTCATATCTTCTGCGTGCAGATAATTAAAAATATCAAAATTGATCTAAAAGTTTGTCCTTGCGGGCTGATCACTTTGATGTGACTATTGTGGGTCACGGTCGTAGCGCCACCAACTGGCGGAAGGAAGTGTCACTTTTAACAGACGTTGACGACGTCCCTATTATGTTCGCCTGAATTGCTTCCAAAAAAAAAAAAAAAATAGATGTCAAGGCATTGCACATTTTAAATTCTGAAGGGTTTCTTGATATCTTAAATTTTGTTGGCATGGCAACGCATGAAACGTAGTCATTTATTTTTGTGCATATTCACGTGTTTTATGGTATTTGGCATAATTTAACTTTATATAAAATGTAATAAATATGTTTATTAACATTAGACTTTAAATAAAATATAGTAAAAAATATAATTTTTAAATAAAATATAGTAAAAATATCAACTGAAATGTAAAAATATAAGAAAACCCATGTTTAATCCATTGTCTATTAATTATCTGTGGCAATTACAAGAAATGTCCAATAGAGGGCATCCAAGCTCACTTGTTAAATGATTTTCAACATGTCTGAATCCAGAATGGGCGGGACTGAGTTCATGAGTTGGTTGAGGTCTTTTGCAGTTGAATCTCAAAAAAATGCAAACAATGTGTCCCCACTCAATATATACCAATTACCAATCACCAATTTTATTTCTGAAATCTGCCCTACTCATGACAATATAAGCTAAAGGCACATGTGATTGGTTAAGGGGTTACTGGGCAAGAATAATAAATGTATCATCATCACAGTCGTCCGTGATTTCCCTCTGTCTCCTCCCAGGAGAAATCACGGGAGATTTACTCTGGTGTTGGACTTTCTACTTCAAATTAAAAACTGAGGCGATTTTTGCAAGGTAAGAATGTTATTTAACATGTGTTGTCTATATTTTCTATTGAAAGTCAAAAGGTTTTAGTTACTGAAACATTTATTTGTAGTAATAATGCTAGTTATTTCTAGAAAAATGCAGGTCACCGGTAATTATTTTGGATCTATTGCATCGCTCACTTTGAACGTAGATGTTGAATACACTGCAAAATTTTAAAACGTGAATAGACCTTTGGACGCTTGCAAATTGTCCCGTTTGACCGCTTTGTCGATTACAAGCAGGAGCGAGAGACGCAAAATAATGGCATTTGCGTTTCGGATTAACGGGTTTATGAAGGTTTATACGTGTAACATCGTAAATAACGTAAAATGCGCTTCCCTGCACACGCTCACACTAACCTCAACAGTCAGGTGCTAAATGCACGAGCAGAGAGAGAGATGATTTTGACTCGCGCAGATTCTGCTGTTTTAAGTGAGTGTATATATGAATGTGTATGTATTGTTTGTTTCTATTTCTCATAT
>NW_026266460.1:0-26664 GCF_025860055.1 Xyrauchen texanus
CCCTTACAAAAATAACCTACAGGAATCCTGCAGGATTTTCATTTTTTCTGCAGGTATCCTGCAGGAATTATAAAATCCTGCAGGATTTTTCTCTTGTGCTGCACAGCAGTCCTGCAGGAAGTTTAAAATCCTACAGGATTTAAAAAAAAATCTGCAGGAATTATAAAATCCTGCAGGATTTTTCACTAGTGTAGGATGTTGCTGCATGTTTCTGTTGTATTGAAGGGCTCATTCTAAAACAAGTAGGAATGTCCTGCACATACTGCTGTGCAGCACAAGTGAAAAATCCTGCAGGATTTTATAATTCCTGCAGAAACGAAATGTTTTCTTACAGGAGTTTTTTCCTGTAAATGAAAAATAAATAAATACAAAATGAAAAATAAATATAAAAAAAACTACAGGTTTTGGATTCAGGATAGACTATATAATGACTAGAGAATAAAACTGTGATAGTTGCTGTAGTTTTAGTCATACAATTTTTATTTAATTAGATTCAAGTACATTTCGTTGAACTATTTTTTATATATTATGCTCTGTTGGCAGCAATAGAAACAATGAGTCTTAACAAATAAATGAATACAATTAAGAGTAAGAATAGATATAGGCAAAAATAAAAAATTAACCATTACTCTAAATCATTTCAAAATTATGCATTTATGCAAACATCCAAGACATTTCAACATTTAAGAGATATGAGTCTGTGTACTGTACACTTTTACATTTTATAACATTAAGATCAAAACCAGCAATTTATTTTTAATCCAACTCCCATCTATTTGGTTGGATGCAAAAAAAATTATTTGCAAGACCTGGCAGGTCCTTGAGATAGACACAGGTTGAATGTATGTCTGTGCATTTGATTAGTTCAACTGAGTCTATCCCTCTTTCTTTTAAAATGCTTGTTGCTGTTATCCCTGATTCTCTGTCTTTGCTGATGTCATTACTTGTTGTTTTCATAACATCAATGAAGGCATGACCCTCTCCTTGCGCATTACCTACATTTATAAATGATCGTATTAATGCTACAGACCCATGTTTGGTTTGAACTGCATAGTTGATTCTTTTAGATAAAGATTTTGCTCCTTTTGAATGAATTCAGCTTGCCATATACCACAGCCCTAGAATAAAAACTGAAAGCTTTATTTGCACTAAAACCTGACTCTTGAAGGAGATAAGACTCTCTTGGGGTTGGCTGTCGTACATTTGGGCATCCAAGAAACATCACGCTAGAACTACCAATACACTTTGTGACAATCTTGGTACCTCCCAACATTTTTTCAACAAAGCTTTTGCTGTGTTGTGTTTGTTCATCATTGAATACAGCAGCAATGAGTCGTGGAACATGCTGGTAAAGGTTAAACATGTTAACAATTTGCTCTGCTACAGCTTGTGTGCCATGAAAGAGTTTCTGAAGGTGTCCATTCTGGGACTCATATAAGAATGCACTGTGACTCCATAAAGGACCCCAATTTTTTACAGATGCTGCTGCATGTACAAGTATGTGGACATTATAAGACACATGACACTTTCCATACAGAGACTCAAAGCGGCCCACAAATGATTTTAAAAGGCCATCAGCTTTGTCAATGTCATGGGGGAATTGAATCTTGAAGGAGAATGTATGTGGCCTGTACTAGAAGTAGTAAATGGTCAAGATATTTTCTGGGTAAAATGCCGAACAAACAGGGAAGGCTGTAAAATAAGAAAAAAGTGTCTGTATTCGAAGCTTTCCAATATTTACGCAAAGAAATTGAACGGGGTGGTCTTGTTATACTTGCAGGTGGTTTAATGGCAAGTAACCTTCTTTCAATTTGCTCGACTTCTCTTCCAATGTACCAAGACTCTGTATGGTATTTGGAGTCAAACCATAGGGTAGTCAGCTGGCGACAAACACCAAGTAATATGCCATGCATGTAATCATATCCAAATCCAGTAACCATGTTAAAAAACATCAGCAGCATTAGAGGAGATGGACCTTTTACACCATTTATGCATGTTTCCGAATCCACAGCTTGCTGAGCATCTTTAGTGTGTTTTTGTGTGATCTTAGCTCTGGCTCCGTTGACTGCAAAGGATACACCCTTGTAAACCCATTACCCTTTTCTACAACTTCACCCTTTTGATAACACCAGTTACAACCATGCTCTCCATTAAATTGCTTGACGTTCTGTACAGCACAACGAGCCACTGAATCACAAATGCAAAGCAAACTGTAAACATGGACTACTGATTTTTCACCTTTCCACTGACAAGGTAACCCTTGGTTTTCAAGACTTCGCAATTCATTAACAAACGATTGCAGAAACGAGTTCATTTCTGGCTTTCTTGGCCCAAACCACAAACCGCCAAGAATGACATGCTTTGCCCTCAGATTAGGGGAGCTCGTTGATTGTAACTTGAAGTGGCCAGATATGAAAAGGAGAAGATTTGAAAATTGGAACACCATCAACATTCCATGACACTGAAATATTCAGCCAAATTTGGGTCATTTAGTGCATCAATAGATTTGTACATAGTGCCATCAAATATGTCTTCAACGTTTTGTGAGTTGCGCTTTGTCCTTGACCATTTGTAATTCAAAGACTGACAAAAATCTGTATTCTGAAATTTACCTCTTAATTGATCTGCAATAGATAACTTGATAAAGACAGAGCCAGATTTGATTAGGTTTTCCATGTCCCCTGGGGCACCATTGCATGAAGCACAGTGGGTGGGGATTTCATTACCAAAGAAATATTGGCAGGATGGGCAAATATACTGGACTTCAAAAGTGTCACAGTGAAAGGATTTCATGAACTTGTATAAGCTATCTGGAACGCCATTGGTTGAATCAGGACAGTGGAGATTGATAAGATCTAACAAGTCACTCAAAGCCACTTTGGATGTTGTATGCCTGAGGCTGTAGGCAAGTATAGACAGGAGAGATTCTTCATTAGTGATTTTGGCATTTGGATATATCTTTTCCTCACTGGCACACCACTCCTCTCTTTCTTCTGTGCTTCCCTCACAAACTGCACTGTGGTTTCTGACAATCTAGAAAGTAAATATTGCACTTATTACAAGCTGACACATAAAGAAGAAAAAAAAGTGTGAGGCTATAGACTAGTACATATTCTAAACTTTATTCTCACATGAGTCTGTGGAAAGTTCTCATAAGCTGTGCTAAAAACATCATCCTCATCATCAGCAGAAAAGCTTTCCTGTCAGAAATTGTGCATTTATTACACATTAAAACAAAGATATGAACACAGATATTTACAAATGTATGCAAAAAACATTGGATAAAAAGAAAAGATCAGAAATTCTTCTCACATCAGCATCTGAAAAGTTCCCATCAGCATCGCTGATGACCTCATTCTCATCATCAGTAGAAACGTTTCCCTGTGAGACATGTACAGCTATTGGACCACTATGCATGTACTATACTTTTAAATTTTTATATGTACTGGCTGAAAAAGGAACAAAGAATTGCCAACCTTATGACAATAAAGAAGCGCAATTCTAAAGAAGATTAACTTTGAAAAAAAAAAAAACTATTCTCACATGAGCATCAGGGGAGTTCCTGTTAGATTTGCTGATATTGTCACCACTGTCATCAATGGAAATGTTTTCCTATAAGTATGAAATTATAAACATACAGGAGCTAGTTAGACATGGCTTCTTGTCTAACTATGGCCATGTATTTATCACTGAAAATGGTTTTTAGGCCAACATCAAAACCTGAATTACTTCAACTATATCAGGAATAAGCCATGTCTTGTATGATCTTCTCTTTTTGCGCCTGAAGAAGAAGAAAGAGCAGAATTCTTGCTTATTTGATTAATGTCAATATGTAATTCTACAATAAGAAAACAATTGCCTAAATTACAGTTATTTGCATATTATTCTGAATTCAGCAACCTATTATATTCTGTGTCCATCGCCTTTTTGTAGCTGCTGGAACAGGTGCCTCTTCATTTAAGTACACTTTATACTCCATTTGTATCCTTCAAAAAGAAACAATAGTGTTATTTCTTTGTAAGCATAATAAAGAATATATTTTTTTGCATTATCCGAATAGCTTAAACCAAATTGTAATATGAGAACATTTTCTAAAAATTACAATAACGAATCTGGGTATTTATAAAATTGAATTAGGAACATAGGATTAATATATATATATTTTTAGAAGGCTATTTATTTTAAAGAAAATAAAAGTTGTCGCTGAAAGACTTGTGTTTTAAGGAATCTGTTGAATAAGAGTCTTTCACCCTGAAAAAGACGCTCGTGTAATTTACATAAAGAACCGGTAAATGAATCTTTCTAGAGATTCGATTCACTGAGGTGACGTGTTTCATTGACGCCCTACTCGCTACACGTAGCCGATTCACGTCATTCAACTGTCACTTTGTCTTGTGAAGGTAAGTCCGCCTTTTTATTATAATAATTGTATCGTTATAATGCTTTAAATTACTGTTCTGTTATACATTTCTAAATGAATGTGTATTTGTAACACTAAAACATATGAAAATGTTTTTTTTTTCTGTTTTTTTTTTTTTGCTGCCGGCACATTATAGGCTTATATAGCTAACGTTATACCGGCTATATCAATTTTTTTTAATAAATGACTATAAAAAAATGAGCTTTATCTATTGTTAACAAAACCCATTACTTTGTTTTGTATTTCATCACTAGTAATTGATATTATTGTACCTTTTGGTTACCTTAGAATAGAAGTAAATTATCTGCACCGGACGAGACCGTGAGAGTTGCTGGCTGGTTGCCGTTAAAGGTAACATTGTTGTCATGGATACAGTCAGTTGAAGGCAACAGATGAATGTGAATGATGAGACTTTAGAGTTTTGTACACCTTTGGATTAATATAGGCCTATATTTTATTAATGTATAAATGTATTTATGTTCAATTGTATGTAAGTAAATATGTATGCATGTAATTATTTATTTATTTATTTATTTATTTAGAAAATGAACAAAACATGGGTTCTGGTGGAATGGAGGGAGGAGCCTCCCACCTATGATATTGTCCCTAAAAAGGACATACTAAAAAAAAGTTTGAACCTGGAGATGTTGTGGATGTGGTTTATGAAGAGGAAAGTTCCCCAGCCACAGTTATAGATATTGATGGTAAAAGTTCAGCAAACAAGACTCAGTCATGATATAGAAGATATGTATTTCCTACTTGAGTATTTTTGTCCCTTTAGAGAGCAAAGAAACCCTCAGGAGGAGGATGTTCAGGCTAGAGGGGAAAAGAAAAAGTCAGCCATGTTTGCAAAATGATGCAAAAAGAGTGGCAAAGAAAAAAAAAACTTACACTCCAACTCAGTCCCCATCTCACTCATCATCTGATCAAGAGCCTCTGGTCAAACATCAAGTATACATCTTTTAAATACTTTTATTTTTCATTATGCTTTTTTAAATCACAAATATTAAGATACTAATATTGTGTGTCCATCTTTAGGTCATCCACAGAAAGGATAGTATTTTAATGCAGGAAATAAACAACATGGACAGTCAAGCTGGAGAGCCTTCAAGCCGAGAAACTTCGACTTGAGAAAGAAATTCTGAAATTAAAAAAGAAAATGAAAATCTAAGAGCACTTAATATATCTCTGCAACAAGGTTTTTTTTTCTTCATATATCTGTATTTCTGTCTATCCATCTATATATCAATTTATCTGTCAGTGTGGTAGTCTGTAAGTAATCTTTTTTCTTTTCTTTTTTTAAAGAAATTCTTCCAATGCTCAAGTCCATGAAACAGGACACTCTTACTGTTAATCAACAACCACAAAATAGTTCAAGCCAGAAGAATCCCCTGAAAAGGTGAATAAAAATATATTTGTTTGTTTATATAGCCTATATTCACGTAAAGTGTTGTGCAGAAGTCGTAGAAGCCATGTTAATTTCTTCATGTATCATTTAACTTTTGTAACTTAATACAAACTTGATTACCCCCTTGTCTATAAAACAGCTGGCACACTAAAGCAAAATATATCACTTTTTTGTAGAAGAATCTAACAAGCCTCACACTTTTGCACAGTATGTAGTCAACGTTACATGCTTTTAGATATAGTGCCCCTAACTTTTTTTCTTGACAGACACATGTGCTAGGAATTAGTCCAACTGTCCTGACAAGTTGTGGACGGGGTGGCACATCATCTTCTGCCATGGTAAAAGATCTGGCGGTGGCAGTGTTTGGGAGAGACACGTTGGCCACACATGGGCTGTCTGGAAGAGCTGGCAATGCTAACAAAGACGCTATAGCAAAGCCAGCTCTTGACCAGGACAAAGTTGTGCAGATCCTAGGTAAGTAAAATGTCCTTCTTTTTTCTTTACGCAAACATAATGTTGCAGTTACAGTGCAAAATTGTAATCATATGCTATCACATATGATAAGTAGAATTGCATTTACAGACACAGTACAGAAAAAATTTCCGGATGTTCCAAAAAAGTTCATCAGGGCAGCACTAAGAGAGAAGTTGAATGATGAGCACAAGTTACGAGTAAGGTAATCATTTGTCATACACACACACACACACACACACACACACACACACACTCATGCTCTCTCTCACACACACACACACACAGCTCATGCTCTCTCTTACACACACACACACACACACACACACACACACACACACACGCGCTCATGCTCTCTCTCACACACGCGCACACACACGCTCATGCTCTCTCACGCACACACACGCTCATGCTCTCTCTCACACACGCACACACACGCTCATGCTCTCTCACACACACATACACATGCTCTCTCTCACACACATACACATGCTCTATCTCACACACAATCACACACACACACACACTTTTTTTTAACTCTTTTCCCCCCTTTTTTTCAGGAAAACAGTGTAGAGGCTTCATTTGACTGATAGAGCAACATTTGGCTGCATGCATGTGAATTGGACTCCGCTTCTCTCTGCTCTGCAGTTTCAATAAATAAAATAAAATAAATAATTTGTAATAATACATTGTTTGTTGTGAAGTTATGTCCCCTGCATGAATCCAGCAGAAGACAACTTGCAAAGTCCTGCATAATTGCATATATATCCTGCACAACAGTCCTACAGGAAGTTTGAAAATTATATTTTAAAACCCTGCAGGGATATAATTCCTGCAGGATATAATTCCTGCATGTTTTCCTTCATAAAATTCCTGCAGGTATTCCTACAGGAAAATGAGCTGAAAATCCTGTAGGAAATCTGCATAATATTCCTGCAGGATTCCTGTAGGTTATTTTTGTAAGGGCGTACACTTCCGCTTAACAGTTTCAAACAGTAAATGAAATTAAAACTTTTAATGTTTATTTATATGACAGAGATTGGTCCTCTCTATATCTGAAATGAGTATAAAAGGGGAAACTTGATAAAATACTAATAAATATTACAAAATGTAGTCATATTAGTAATTGACACATAACATGTCGATGAATTCACTATTTTAGATTTAAGTGCTTTAAAGGTAAATTTACTTATTTTTAGTTTATCTCTATTTTTAATCGCATTTTGCCTTTAATGTTTACTTTTTATCATGGTGTGACATTAATGTTGAAAGTATAACGTTTTGCATTATTTTACATGATTTTTCATGAGTTGAAACTGCTGGAAATTTAATGTGAAGTACCCAAATGTAAACACGTTTATTCACATATAAACACTTATTTACATATAAACACACTTTTATTAACATAAACACATTGATTCACATATAAACACTTTTATTAACATAAACACACTGATTCACATATAAACACTTTTATTAACATAAACACATTGATTCACATATAAACACTTATTTACATATAAACACACTTTTATTAACATAAACACAATGATTCACATATAAACACTTATTTACATATAAACACACTTTTATTAACATAAACACATTGATTCACATATAAACACTTTTATTAACATAAACACAATGATTCACATATAAACACTTTTATTAACATAAACACATTGATTCACATATAAACACTTTTATTAACATAAACACAATGATTCACATATAAACACTTTTATTAACATAAACACATTGATTCACATATACACACTTATTTACATATAAACACACTTTTATTAACATAAACACATTGATTCACATATAAACACTTTTATTAACATAAACACAATGATTCACATATAAACACTTTTATTAACATATAAACACATTGATTCACATATAAACACTTTTATTAACATAAACACAATGATTCACATATAAACACTTATTTACATATAAACACACTTTTATTAACATAAACACATTGATTCACATATAAACACTTTTATTAACATAAACACAATGATTCACATATAAACACTTTTATTAACATAAACACATTGATTCACATATAAACACTTTTATTAACATAAACACAATGATTCACATATAAACACTTATTTACATATAAACACATTTATTCACATATAAACACTTTTATTAACATATAAACACATTGATTCACATATAAACACATTGATTCACATATAAACACCTTTATTAACATAAACACAATGATTCACATATAAACACTTTTATTAACATATAAACACAATGATTCACATATAAACACTTTTATTAACATAAACACAATGATTCACATATAAACACTTTTATTAACATAAACACAATGATTCACATATAAACACTTTTATTAACATAAACACAATGATTCACATATAAACACTTTTATTAACATAAACACATTGATTCACATATAAACACTTTTATTAACATAAACACAATGATTCACATATAAACACTTTTATTAACATAAACACAATGATTCACATATAAACACTTTTATTAACATAAACACACTGATTCACATATAAACACTTTTATTAACATAAACACATTGATTCACATATAAACACTTTTATTAACATAAACACAATGATTCACATATAAACACTTTTATTAACATATAAACACAATGATTCACATATAAACACTTTTATTAACATAAACACATTGATTCACATATAAACACTTTTATTAACATAAACACAATGATTCACATATAAACACTCATTAGTCAAATAACCACATTGATTCACATATAAACACTCATTAGTCAAATAACCACATTGATTCACATATAAACACTTTTATTAACATAAACACATTGATTCACATATAAACACTCATTAGTCAAATAACCACATTGATTCACATATAAACACTCATTAGTCAAATAACCACATTGATTCACATGTAAACGTATTTACACATTAACACAATTATTCACATATAAACACATTGATTCACATATAAACACTCATTAGTCAAATAACCACATTGATTCACATATAAACACTCATTAGTCAAATAACCACATTGATTCACATGTAAACGTATTTACACATTAACACAATTATTCACATATAAACACATTGATTCACATATAAACACTCATTATTGAATAAACACATTGATTCACATATAAACACATTGATTCACATATAAACACATTTATTCACATATAAACACATTGATTCACATATAAACACATTTATTCACATATAAACACTCATTAGTCAAATAACCACAATGATTCACATATAAACACTCATTAGTCAAATAACCACATTGATTCACATATAAACACTCATTAGTCAAATAACCACAATGATTCACATATAAACACTCATTAGTCAAATAACCACATTGATTCACATGTAAACGTATTTACACAGTAACACAATTATTCACATATAAACACATTGATTCACATATAAACACTTTTATTAACATATAAACACATTGATTCACATATAAACACTTTTATTAATATAAACACATTGATTCACATATAAACACTTTTATTAACATAAACACATTGATTCACATATAAACACATTTATTAACATAAACACAATGATTCACATATAAACACTTTTATTAACATATAAACACATTGATTCACATATAAACACTTTTATTAACATATAAACACAATGATTCACATATAAACACTCATTAGTGAATAACCACATTGATTCACATGTAAGCGTATTTACACATTAACACAATTATTCACATATAAACACTTTTATTAACATAAACACAATGATTACATACAAACACTATTAGTGAATAACCACATTATTAAACACATTTATTAACATAAACACAATGATTCACATATAAACACTTTTATTAACATAAACACAATGATTCACTTATAAACACTTTTATTAACATAAACACAATGATTCACATATAAACACTTTTATTAATATAAACACATTGATTCACATATAAACACTTTTATTAACATAAACACATTGATTCACATATAAACACATTGATTCACATATAAACACTTTTATTAACATAAACACATTGATTCACATATAAACACTTTTATTAACATAAACACATTGATTCACATATAAACACATTGATTCACATATAAACACTTTTATTAACATAAACACATTGATTCACATATAAACACATTGATTCACATATAAACACTCATTAGTCAACATAAACACAATGATTCACATATAAACACTCATTAGTCAACATAACCACAATGATTCACTTATAAACACTTTTATTAACATAAACACAATGATTCACATATAAACACTTTTATTAATATAAACACATTGATTCACATATAAACACTTTTATTAACATAAACACATTGATTCACATATAAACACTTTTATTAACATAAACACAATGATTCACATATAAACACTTTTATTAACATAAACACAATGATTCACATATAAACACTCATTAGTCAAATAACCACATTGATTCACATATAAACACTTTTATTAACATAAACACAATGATTCACATATAAACACTTTTATTAATATAAACACACTGATTCACATATAAACACTTTTATTAACATAAACACAATGATTCACATATAAACACTTTTATTAACATAAACACAATGATTCACATATAAACACTTTTATTAACATAAACACAATGATTCACATATAAACACTTTTATTAACATAAACACAATGATTCACATATAAACACTTTTATTAACATAAACACAATGATTCACATATAAACACTTTTATTAACATATAAACACATTGATTCACATATAAACACTTTTATTAACATATAAACACATTGATTCACATATAAACACTTTTAACAAACACAATGATTCACATATAAACACTTTTATTAACATAAACACAATGATTCACATATAAACACTTTTATTAACATAAACACAATGATTCACATATAAACACTTTTATTAACATAAACACAATGATTCACATATAAACACTTTTATTAACATAAACACAATGATTCACATATAAACACTTTTATTAACATAAACACAATGATTCACATATAAACACTTTTATTAACATAAACACAATGATTCACATATAAACACTTTTATTAACATAAACACAATGATTCACATATAAACACTTTTATAACATAAACACATTGATTCACATATAAACACTTTTATTAACATATAAACACATTGATTCACATATAAACACTTTTATTAATATAAACACATTGATTCACATATAAACACTTTTATTAACATAAACACATTGATTCACATATAAACACATTTATTAACATAAACACAATGATTCACATATAAACACTTTTATTAACATATAAACACATTGATTCACATATAAACACTTTTATTAACATATAAACACAATGATTCACATATAAACACTCATTAGTGAATAACCACATTGATTCACATGTAAACGTATTTACACATTAACACAATTATTCACATATAAACACTTTTATTAACATAAACACAATGATTCACATATAAACACTTTTATTAACATAAACACAATGATTCACATATAAACACTTTTATTAACATAAACACAATGATTCACATATAAACACTTTTATTAATATAAACGCATTGATTCACATATAAACACTTTTATTAACATATAAACACATTGATTCACATATAAACACTTTTATTAACATATAAACACAATGATTCACATATAAACACTCATTAGTGAATAACCACATTGATTCACATATAAACGTATTTACACATTAACACAATTATTCACATATAAACACTTTTATTAACATATAAACACAATGATTCACATATAAACACTTTTATTAACATATAAACACATTGATTCACATATAAACACTTTTATTAACATATAAACACAATGATTCACATATAAACACTCATTAGTGAATAACCACATTGATTCACATATAAACGTATTTACACATTAACACAATTATTCACATATAAACACTTTTATTAACATAAACACAATGATTCACATACAAACACTAATTAGTGAATAACCACATTGATTCACATATAAACACATTTATTCACATATAAACACTTTTATTAACATAAACACAATGATTCACATATAAACACTTTTATTAACATAAACACAATGATTCACATATAAACACTTTTATTAATATAAACACATTGATTCACATATAAACACTTTTATTAACATATAAACACATTGATTCACATATAAACACTCATTAGTGAATAACCACATTGATTCACATATAAACGTATTTACACATTAACACAATTATTCACATATAAACACTTTTATTAACATAAACACACTGATTCACATATAAACACTTTTATTAATATAAACACATTGATTCACATATAAACACTTTTATTAACATAAACACAATGATTCACATATAAACACTTTTATTAACATAAACACAATGATTCACATATAAACACTTTTATTAACATAAACACAATGATTCACATATAAACACTTTTATTAACATAAACACATTGATTCACATATAAACACTTTTATTAACATAAACACAATGATTCACATATAAACACTTTTATTAACATAAACACAATGATTCACATATAAACACTTTTATTAACATAAACACAATGATTCACATATAAACACTTTTATTAACATAAACACAATGATTCACATATAAACACTTTTATTAACATATAAACATATTGATTCACATATAAACACTTTTATTAACATATAAACACAATGATTCACATATAAACACTCATTAGTGAATAACCACATTGATTCACATATAAACGTATTTACACATTAACACAATTATTCACATATAAACACTTTTATTAACATAAACACAATGATTCACATACAAACACTAATTAGTGAATAACCACATTGATTCACATATAAACACATTTATTCACATATAAACACTTTTATTAACATAAACACAATGATTCACATATAAACACTTTTATTAACATAAACACAATGATTCACATATAAACACTTTTATTAATATAAACACATTGATTCACATATAAACACTTTTATTAACATATAAACACATTGATTCACATATAAACACTCATTAGTGAATAACCACATTGATTCACATATAAACGCGTATTTACACATTAACACAATTATTCACATATAAACACTTTTATTAACATAAACACAATGATTCACATATAAACACTTTTATTAACATAAACACAATGATTCACATATAAACACTTTTTATTAACATAAACACAATGATTCACATATAAACACTTTTATTAACATAAACACAATGATTCACATATAAACACTTTTATTAACATAAACACAATGATTCACATATAAACACTTTTATTAATATAAACACATTGATTCACATATAAACACTTTTATTAACATATAAACACATTGATTCACATATAAACACTTCTATTAACATATAAACACAATGATTCACATATAAACACTCATTAGTGAATAACCACATTGATTCACATATAAACGTATTTACACATTAACACAATTATTCACATATAAACACTTTTATTAACATATAAACACATTGATTCACATATAAACACCTTTATTAACATAAACACAATGATTCACATATAAACACTTTTATTAACATAAACACAATGATTCACATATAAACACTTTTATTAACATAAACACAATGATTCACATATAAACACTTTTATTAACATATAAACACATTGATTCACATATAAACACTTTTATTAACATATAAACACAATGATTCACATATAAACACTCATTAGTGAATAACCACATTGATTCACATATAAACGTATTTACACATTAACACAATTATTCACATATAAACACTTTTATTAACATAAACACAATGATTCACATACAAACACTAATTAGTGAATAACCACATTGATTCACATATAAACACATTTATTCACATATAAACACATTGATTCACATATAAACACTTTTATTAACATATAAACACATTGATTCACATATAAACACTTTTATTAACATAAACACATTGATTCACATATAAACACTTTTATTAACATAAACACAATGATTCACATATAAACACTTTTATTAACATATAAACACATTGATTCACATATAAACACTCATTAGTGAATAACCACATTGATTCACATGTAAACGTATTTACACATTAACACAATTATTCACATATAAACACATTGATTCACATATAAACACTCATTTACATATTCAAAGTCAAAGTCAAAGTAAATTATTCACATATAAACACATATAACCACATATAAACACATTTATTCACATATAAACACATATTAACACATTTATTCACATATAAACACATATATCCACATATAAACACATATTAACACATTTATTCACATATAACCACATATTAACACATTTAATCACATATAAACACATATATCCACATATAAACACATTTATTCACATATAAACACATATATCCACATATAAACACATATTAACACATTTATTCACATATAACCACATATTAACACATTTAATCACATATAAACACATATATCCACATATAAACACATTTATTCACATATAACCACATATTAACACATTTAATCACATATAAACACATATATCCACATATAAACACATTTATTCACATATAACCACATATTAACACATTTAATCACATATAAACACATATATCCACATATAAACACATTTATTCACATATAAACACATATTAACACATTTATTCACATATAAACACATATATCCACATATAAACACATGTATTCACATATAAACACATTTATTCACATATAACCACATATTAACACATTTAATCACATATAAACACATATATCCACATATAAACACATTTATTCACATATAAACACATATATCCACATATAAACACATATTAACACATTTATTCACATATAACCACATATTAACACATTTAATCACATATAAACACATTTAATCACATATAAACACATATATCCACATATAAACACATTTATTCACATATAACCACATATTAACACATTTAATCACATATTAACACATTTAATCACATATAAACACATATATCCACATATAAACACATTTATTCACATATAAACACATATTAACACATTTATTCACATATAACCACATATTAACACATTTAATCACATATAAACACATATATCCACATATAAACACATATTAACACATTTATTCACATATAAACACATATTAACACATTTATTCACATATAAACACATTTATTCACATATAACCACATATTAACACATTTATTCACATATAAACACATTTATTCACATATAAACACATATTAACACATTTATTCACATATTGACACATTTATTCACATATAACCACATATTAACACATTTAATCACATATAAACACATATATCCACATATAAACACATATTAACACATTTATTCACATATAAACACATATTAACACATTTATTCACATATAAACACATATAAACACATTTATTCACATATAACCACATATTAACACATTTAATCACATATAAACACATATATCCACATATAAACACATTTATTCACATATAACGTATCGGTTACCTAACGTAACCTCGGTTCTCTCTAGATGAGGGAACGAGTATTGCGTAAGCTAGCTTACGCTACGGGAAAGATTCATCTTTTCTGAGATATTGAAGCCAAAAAATTATCCTTAATTTTTGTATCCATTGTCAACGCAGTGCGGCAGCTGCAGACCTTGAGCGGGCTAGCTAGCGAGCTCATAGGTTGCTCTGCGGCAACTGCTGCAGCCTATAGACGAGCTTGGGCGAACTTCGCATCCAATGAGAGGCGTCCGGCGCTCACTGCATCAAAGCCCGCCAAAAGGGCGTGACTAGAGTGCATATAAGCGTAGTTCGTAGGCTGGAACCCTGGTTTTCATTGACTGAAGCGAAAAAGTCGCTCATGGCGCGAAAGCACGGCCGGCTACGCAATACTCGTTCCCTCATCTAGAGAGAACCGAGGTTACGTTAGGTAACCGATACGTTCTCTTACGAGAGGTTCTCTCGTATTGCGTAAGCTAGCTTACGCTCACGGGAACCCATTGTCAACGCCGTCGCGCCAAGCATCCACTGTATAAGCCCCAGGGAATTAAGGGGGGACCCGGGAGCCCTTATGAGTGGGGAAATAATATTTGGCCGGCAAGAATGCGGGTCATTGATTGTGTAATACATAAGCACATAGTAGGACGGGAGCGACAGAGCGGCGGTGCCGGTCTGTGTGGAATGTGTCCCATCAGTGCAGCTCACCAGGGGAGCTGTAGCGTATTAAACCGCTAGTAGTTTTGCCTGCAGAGCGGGCACTTCCATATTGTAAAATCTGACAAAGGTGGAGGGGAAGTCCATCCCGCTGCCACACATATGTCGTGAATGGAAATTCCGCTGGACCATGCCCACGAGGATGCCATGCCTCTAGTGGAGTGAGCCCTAATGCCCAACGGGCATGGCAGGTCTTTTGACGCGTATGCAGCAGCAATAGCGTCCACTATCCATCTAGATAGTGTCTGTTTCGAGGCGGCGAGACCTTTGGTGCGCCCTCCGAACGAAACGAAAAGCTGCTCGGAGCGTCTGAAAGCAGCGGAGCGTGCAGTATACAATCTCAGTGCTCTGACCGGGCAAAGGAGATTGGCGTCGCGTTCGCTATCCGGTGCTGGCAGCGCCGATAGGGAAATGACCTGTGCTCTGAAAGGAGTACCGATCACCTTGGGAACATAGCCGTGTCTAGGCTTTAAAATGACCTTGGAGTCACTTGGTCCAAACTCAAGACACGCAGCGCTGACAGACAGCGCGTGAAGGTCTCCCACACGTTTGACTGATGACAGGGCAGTCAGAAAAGCGGTTTTGAGTGAAAGGTATTTCAAATCCACGGATTGAAGTGGTTCGAAAGGGGGCTTTCATAGTTTCGAGAACTATAGAAAGATCCCAGATAGGAACCGATGGGGGCGCGGGGGTTCATCCTTCTAGCTCCCCTGAGGAAGCGGATGACCAGCTCGCTTTTACCCCATGACTGGCCGTGCAGGGGTTCAGCTGAACGCCGCAACGGCCGCCACATACACTTTGAGCGTGGATGGGGATCTGCCCTCATCCAGCAGCTCTTGTAGAAATACTGAGCAGCGACGACACCCCACATGTCCGTGGGTCCAGGTCTCTGTCGGTGCACCATTTTGAGAACACAGACCATTTTGACGCATAGAGTCTTCTCGTGGAAGGGGCTCTAGCGTGTATGATGGTGTTTATTACTCCTTCTGGCAGAGCGACGGGTAGTCGTTGATCACCCACGCATGCAGCGCCCAGCCTCTGGGTGGGGATGCCAGATTGTGCCGCCGAGCTTGAGAGAGGAGATCTGCTCTCACTGGGATGGGCCACGGCGCTGTCAGTGACAGCTGCGTAAGCTCCGGGAACCATGTCTGATTCTCCCAACGCGGGGCTATGAGGAGCACCGAGTGACGCGTTTCCCTGATCCTCTGCATTACCTGTGGCAATAGCGAGACGGGAGGGAAGGCGTAAAGCGGGCGTCTGGGCCAGTCCTGGGCCAGCGGCGTCCTCGCTTTCGAGAAAAATACTGGGCAGTGAGAGTTCTCTTTGGACGCAAAGAGGTCTATCTCTGCTCTGCCGAATAGGTGCCATAACGTCTGGACTGTTTGAGCGTGCAGGGACCATTCCCCTGGGGGAATATTGTCTCTGGACAGTCTGTCCGGGCCGTCGTTCAGGTGGCCTGGCACGCGCGTCGCCCTCAGCGAGCGCAGGTGGCACTGGGACCAACTCAGTATGCGTTTTGTCAGATGGAAGAGGTTCCTGGATCTGACACCGCCCTGACGGTTTAGGTAGGATACCACAGATCTGTTGTCCGAACGGACCAGGACGTGGTGACCCTGAATGACCGGGAGAAAGCGCACGAGCGCGCACTCGACCGCTATCATTTCCAGACAATTTATGTGAAGGAGCTTTTCCTGAACTGACCATAGGCCGAAAACCGGAGAGCCCTCGCAGACCGCGCCCCAACCCGTGTTGGACGCGTCTGTCGAGATGACTTTTCGGTGAGATACAGCTCCCATTGTCACTCCCGCTGATACCATTCGGCCACTGTCCAGGGCTGCAGAGCTGATATGCAGGTCTGAGTCACCTTGATGGGCTGGCGGCCTGTGGCCCAAGCCCGGCGAGACGCGCGGGTGTTTAGCCAATGCTGAAGCGGGCGCATGTGCAGTAAACCCAGCTGAAGTACTGCTGCGGCTGAGGCCATGTAACCTAGCACTCTCTGGAATTTCTTCAGAGGCATGAGGCTGTTCATCTGAAAAGATGCGGCTAGTCGCTGAACACGGCGTGCGCGCTGTGTAGATAAGCGAGCCGTCATTGCCACAGAGTCTAGTTCTATTCCCAGGAAGGAAATGGTCTGACTGGGCTGTAGTGAGCTCTTGGTCCAATTGACTGCAAGACCCAAACTGTTCAGATGGCTGAGGAGAACTGCTCTGTGAGACAGAAGCTCCATATGTGACTGAGCCATAATCAGCCAGTCGTCCAAATAGTTCAGAATTCGCAAACCCTGACTCCGCAGGGGTGCGAGCGCCGCATCCATGCACTTCGTGAAAGTACGGGGTGCTAAGGACAGGCCGAACGGAAGGACGGTGTATTGATAAACCTGGCCGTCGAAGGCGAATCTCAAGAATGGCCTGTGACGGGATTTATCTGAATCTGAAAGTATGCATCTTTCAGATCGAGAGAAATAAACCAGTCCCCTGGCGCACATGCGCGAGGAGTTTCCTGATTGTAAGCATTTTGAACGGTCTTTTGCAAGCACCTTGTTCAAAACCCTGAGATCTAATATGGGTCTGAGGCCGCCGTCTTTCTTGGGAACAAGAAAATAACGGCTGTAAAGCCCCGACTCAGCTCAGAGAGGGTGGCACTTTTCTATGGCCCTTTTGCACAGAAGGCTTGCTATTTCTGAACGAAGCATGCATGCTGCTTCCGTGTTCACAGTGGTTTCGAGCCGCGCTCTGAAGCGAGGGGCGGCGATCGAACTGTAGCAAATAGCCCTGTTGTATTGTGCTTAACACCCACTTGGATATCCCTGGAATAGCTTCCCACGCTTTGAAGCGTAACGCTAGAGGGTGAATGGCCAATTCGCTCTGATTGCCGCACACAGAGCGCTGAACAAAATGTGTGAGCTGCGTTTAGTGTGTTCATGCATGATTGCTCGCGAGACAGCATGAACAGGCTGTTTTGTGAGTGACTTCCGATTGGAATGAATGGGGAAAGAGTCACATCTGTTACGTGATGCGCAAGCATAGTCATGGGCACGGGACTTACACACAGAGGAATGGTTGCTGGCCGTGTAACAGAGCGGGCAGAGAATGGGCGCACGCACGCATTTGTGGGCGCATTTATTGACTCTAGCGCTCGAGCGGTTCAGTAACCGCTTTATGTGAGCGTGCTCTGGTGGGGACACGAGACATGCAGTGCTTGTGTGCAGAAGTGAACACTGGATTGTGGGCACATTTTCTACACATAGGGCTGGTCGTGTGACAGAGCGGGCAGAGAATGGGCGCGCACGACGCATTTGTGGGCGCCTTCATTGACTCTGACGCTCGAGCGGTTCGTGAACCGCTTTATGAGAGCGTGCTCTGATAGGGGCACGGGATGTGTTATGCTTGTGTGTAGGGGCGAACACTGGGTTGTGGGCACTTTTTCTACACATAAGACATGTTTGCTCTTTACAAGATTTATTTGGGTCGCCGTGAAAACGGCGTTTGAGTGCAGGCAAGCGGGCAGTGTCACCGGCTTGTTGGCTGCTAAATTCACCACTGTAGTAGCCTGAGAGAAGGGACTGACAGGGGGTAAAGCTTTGACAGTGGTCCGCCGCGGCGGACTGAGCCATCGCTTGTTCAACACAGTTAGGAAGACTTCGGCTGCTCGGGTTTCAGCGTTACCTTAGATCGAGGCCCGCGGGGAGGCGGTCTGCGGCGGCTGTCTGAGCGCGATCGAGGGCGGCCGCCCTGTCGACGCTGAGAAGTCTGGAGATTGTTGAACTGGGCGCTGTGAAGAGGCTCGTGCAGGAGGCTGATCACGTGAGCGGCCTGCAGAGGAGCTTAGCGCGACGCGGCAGGAAGAGGTTCATGGCTTGGGTGGCTTTCTGGACTTCTGAGAAGCGGTCAACAATGCCACTCACCGCGGAGCCGAAGAGACCGGTTGGAGAGAGCGGTGCGTTGAGGAACGTGGAGCGCTCTGCTTCTCCCATGTCGGCTAGTGTTAGCCATAAGTGTCTCTCGGTCACAGTCAGCGAGGCCATGCACTTCCCTAGAGCTTGGGCTGCAGCTTTGGTAGCGCAGAAGGGCGAGGTCTGTCAGCCGTAGATCAGTAACAGCCTCTGGGTGCCTGCCTTTCTCATCCCACTCCGAAGAAGGTCTGCTTGTAGGATCTGTAAACGGCCATTGAGTGCAGAGCAGATGCGCTTGGCCGGGCGGCGGAATAGGCGCGGCCAACATAGGCGGAAGTCGCTCTGCAGGCCTTAGACGGGAGCACAGGCTTGGAACGCCATCTCGCGGAGGGCGGACAAAGGTGTGCTGCTACCGAGTCCTCGACCGGGGGATGGAGGAGTAGCCTCTCTCAGTGGCGCCGTCCACCGACGCGAGAGGTGGAGACGTGTGAACGGGTCCTGGCTGAAAACGGAGCGTTCCACGACTTTGCAAGCTCCGTATGTAATTCCGGCAGGAAGGGAGCGGCCCGGCCGCGGGTGTAGAGCGGCGATGGCTTTGAAGAAAGCAGCCGTCGAGTCTGTTGGGTGCCTGCTCAGGGGCGGTGACCACTCGAGCCCGAGGCGGTCGACGGCCTGTGTGAGGAGGCGTGTTAACTCCCTTCGACTCCGGCGCGGGTCCTGCTGGATTCCTGGGCTGAGGAGGAGGCTTGGGAGCCTGTCCACTCCTCGCTGTCCGAAGCCATGATGGAACAGCAGCCCTTATCCTCCGCTCGTCATCCGAGATGGCAGCAGTGCGGCCGCTCGGCGGCAACTGCGCGTCCCGGGGCGGGGAGGGTGAAAGCGATGCTCGAGGGAGAGGCTCCGGCGAGGCAGTCGCTTCAACCACAGTTTCCGGCAGCCTTTGTGAGCGGCGCTTCTTCCTGCGCGGCTGAGGGTAAGGCGGCGCGGCGGTTTCTGCTTTGATCGCTTCGAAGTCGAGCCCGCAGGGGTCGACATCGGTAGCTCCTCGCAGAAATCGCATCCGCCCTCAGTGAGGGCGAGCTCTGCGTGCCCCAGTCCCAGGCAGAGAGCGCAGATGATGTGGCGGTCTCCTGTGCTGAGAAGGGCGCGACATGAGGCGCAAGTGGAGCGAGGCATCTTGAAAAAGACGCTCGTACTCTTTTGTGAATAGTTCGTGAGAACTAGCTTGCTTAATAAAAGGATACGTCGTCGGATGGCGTAGCTCGCAGGATGGCTGAAGGTGGCTGAGACGGCCGGCTTCTTCTAGCGCTGTCCACGCTTGCTAGATGCCCCTCAAACGGCGACGCGGCTTCCAGGTCAGCGATCGCGGAGAGCTTCGCTGAAGAGATGAAAATCAGGGTTCCAGCCTACGAACTACGCTTATATGCACTCTAGTCACGCCCTTTTTGGCGGGCTTTGATGCAGTGAGCGCGCGGACGCCTCTCATTGGATGCGAGTTCGCCCAAGCTCGTCTATAGGCTGCAGCAGTTGCCGCAGAGCAACCTATGAGCTCGCTAGCTAGCCCGCTCAAGGTCTGCAGCTGCCGCACTGCGTTGACAATGGATACAAAAATTAAGGATAATTTTTTGGCTTCAATATCTCAGAAAAGATGAATCTTTCCCGTAGCGTAAGCTAGCTTACGCAATACGAGAGAACCTCTCGTAAGAGAAACACATATTAACACATTTATTCACATATAAACACATTTATTCACATATAACCACATATTAACACATTTAATCACATATAAACACATATATCCACATATAAACACATATTAACACATTTATTCACATATAAACACATATATCCACATATAAACACATATTAACACATTTATTCACATATAACCACATATTAACACATTTACATTTACATTTACATTTATTCATTTGGCAGACGCTTTTATCCAAAGCGACTTACAAAAGAGGAAGAACATCAGCGAATCATCTTAGGGAGACAGTGGTACAAAAAGTGCCATATTACAAAGTTTCACTATCATCAGAATAGTATACAAAACAGATTTAAGTGCAACAAGAAATGTAAATATATATATATATATATATATATATATATATATATATATATATATATATATATATATATATTATTATTTTTTTTTTTTTTTTGTTTATTGACCGGTTAAGTGCTTTTGGAAAAGATGTGTTTTTAGCCGTTTTTTGAAGATAGAGAGTGAGTTAGCTTCCCGGATTGAGTTGGGAAGGTCATTCCACCACCGTGGTATGATGAAACTGAAAGTCCGGGAAAGTGTTTTGGTGCCTCTTTGTTTTGGTACGACAAGGCGACGTTCCTTAGCCGACCGCAGGCTTCTGGTGGGAACGTAGCTCTGCATAAATGTTTTAAGGTATGCTGGAGCAGACCCAGTGACTGTTTTATATGCCAGCATCAGGGCCTTGAATTTAAAACGGGCATGAACCGGCAGCCAGTGGAGAGAGACAAAGAGTGGTGTAACGTGTGCTCTCTTAGGTTCATTAAAGACCAGACGTGCTGCTGCATTCTGGATCATTTGGAGAGGTCTAATAGCACATGCAGGAAGGCCTGCAATGAGAGCGTTACAGTAGTCCAGTCTAGTTATGACAAGGGACTGAACGAGCAGTTGTGTGGCATGTACAGAGAGGAAGGGTCTTATCTTCCTGATATTGTAGAGTGTAAATCTACAAGATCTTGCAGTTTTTGAAATGTGGTCTGTGAAATTTAGCTCATCATCAATGGTTACCCCTAGATTTCTGACCGTTTTGGAAGGCGAAACTGTAGTTGGACCCAGCTGCACGGTGATGTTGTGTTCAACAGCAGGGTTGGCTGGAAAGACAAGGAGTTCTGTCTTGGCAGGGTTGAGTTGAAGGTGGTGTTCCTTCATCCAGGCTGAGATGTCTGCCAGACAGGCAGCGATTCGAGCGGTCACTGTGGTGTCGTTGGGCTGGAAAGACAATTTAATCACATATAAACACATATATCCACATATAAACACATTTATTCACATATAAACACATATTAACACATTTATTCACATATAAACACATATATCCACATATAAACACATATAAACACATTTATTCACATATAACCACATATTAACACATTTAATCACATATAAACACATATATCCACATATAAACACATTTATTCACATATAACCACATATTAACACATTTAATCACATTTAAACACATATATCCACATATAAACACATTTATTCACATATAAACACATATTAACACATTTATTCACATATAAACACATATTAACACATTTATTCACATATAAACACATATTAACACATTTAATCACATATAAACACATATATCCACATATAAACACATATTAACACATTTATTCACATATAAACACATATATCCACATATAAACACATATAAACACATTTATTCACATATAACCACATATTAACACATTTATTCACATATAAACACATATTAACACATTTATTCACATATAAACACATTTATTCACATATAACCACATATTAACACATTTATTCACATATAAACACATTTATTCACATATAAACACATTTATTCACATATAACCACATATTAACACATTTATTCACATATAAACACATTTATTCACATATAAACACATATTAACACATTTATTCACATACTGACACATTTATTCACATATAAACACATTTATTCACATATAACCACATATTAACACATTTATTCACATATAAACACATTTATTCACATATAAACACATATTAACACATTTATTCACATATTGACACATTTATTCACATATAACCACATATTAACACATTTAATCACATATAAACACATTTATTCACATATAAACACATTTATTCACATATAACCACATATTAACACATTTATTCACATATAAACACATTTATTCACATATAAACACATATTAACATATTTATTCACATATTGACACATTTATTCACATATAAACACATATTAACACATTTATTCACATATTAACACATTTATTCACATATAAACACATTTATTCACATATAAACACATTTATTCACATATAACCACATATTAACACATTTATTCACATATTGACACATTTATTCACATATAAACACATTTATTCACATATAACCACATATTAACACATTTATTCACATATAAACACATTTATTCACATATAAACACATATTAACACATTTATTCACATATTGACACATTTATTCACATATAAACACATATTAACACATTTATTCACATATTAACACATTTATTCACATATAAACACATTTATTCACATATAACCACATATTAACACATTTATTCACATATAAACACATTTATTCACATATAAACACATATTAACACATTTATTCACATATTGACACATTTATTCACATATAACCACATATTAACACATTTAATCACATATAAACACATATATCCACATATAAACACATATTAACACATTTATTCACATATAACCACATATTAACACATTTAATCACATATAAACACATATATCCACATATAAACACATTTATTCACATATAAACACATATATCCACATATTAACACATTTATTCACATATAAACACATATATTCACATATTGACACATGTATTCACATATAAACACATATATTCACATATTAACACATTTATTCACATATAAACACATATTAACACATTTAATCACATATAAACACATATATCCACATATAAACACATATAAACACATTTATTCACATATAACCACATATTAACACATTTATTCACATATAAACACATATTAACACATTTATTCACATATAAACACATTTATTCACATATAACCACATATTAACACATTTATTCACATATAAACACATTTATTCACATATAAACACATATTAACACATTTATTCACATATTGACACATTTATTCACATATAACCACATATTAACACATTTAATCACATATAAACACATATATCCACATATAAACACATTTATTCACATATAAACACATATATCCACATATAAACACATTTATTCACATATAACCACATATTAACACATTTATTCACATATAAACACATATATCCACATATTAACACATTTATTCACATATAAACACATATATTCACATATTGACACATTTATTCACATATAAACACATATATCCACATATTAACACATTTATTCACATATAAACACATATATTCACATATTAACACATTTAATCACATATAAACACATATATCCACATATAAACACATTTATTCACATATAAACACATATATCCACATATTAACACATTTATTCACATATATCCACATATTAACACATTTATTCACATATAACCACATATTAACACATTTATTCACATATAAACACATTTATTCACATATAAACACATATTAACACATTTATTCACATATTGACACATTTATTCACATATAACCACATATTAACACATTTAATCACATATAAACACATATATCCACATATAAACACATATTAACACATTTATTCACATATAAACACATATTAACACATTTATTCACATATAAACACATATATCCACATATAAACACATTTATTCACATATAAACACATATTAACACATTTAATCACATATAAACACATATATCCACATATAAACACATTTATTCACATATAAACACATATTAACACATTTAATCACATATAAACACATATATCCACATATAAACACATTTATTCACATATAAACACATATATCCACATATAAACACATATTAACACATTTATTCACATATATCCACATATTAACACATTTATTCACATATAAACACATATATCCACATATAAACACATTTATTCACATATAAACACATTTATTCACATATAACCACATATTAACACATTTATTCACATACAAACACATTTATTCACATATAAACACATATAAACACATTTATTCACATATTGACACATTTATTCACATATAACCACATATTAACACATTTAATCACATATAAACACATATATCCACATATAAACACATATTAACACATTTATTCACATATAAACACATATTAACACATTTAATCACATATAAACACATATATCCACATATAAACACATATTAACACATT
>NW_026266461.1:0-26649 GCF_025860055.1 Xyrauchen texanus
AGCTGTATAGGATTTAATACAGTGAAGAGAAATGCATAGTTTATAAACTGTTCCCCCAAACCTCAAACCTAAACCTCATCATCTATGAAGTAAAAATGCAGCTCGTCACTGATTATTCGAATGTGATTACTTTCGGGGTTTCAACACAGGATCAGAACCCTTGTCTCCCACAGTGCTAATGCAGTGCGCTTCCAGTTCCGCCACAGAGGAAAGTAAACACTCTGGAGCAAGAGTCAGAAGTTTGTGACCATTCTTAAGAGTGCCTGAACTATCGGTGTGATCATGTTACAAAGTGAAAACGGTAAACTTGTATAGAGGCAGGGTTGGGAGAGTTACTTGTTAAATGTATTCCACTTCAGATTACAGAACACATGTGAAATGTAATTTGTAATGTATTCCATTAGATTACTCATTGTCAGTAACGTAATCTTCTTTCACATGTTTTTGACTATAAAGATGTGAATAATGTAGGACTTTTATAATGTTTTGCTATTGTGAGGTTTACTATCCATAACTACATAACAATATTAAACAATATTTGCACTGTCATTTAAGTCACTTTGGTTAAAAAACAATAAAAAACACAAATGTAAGTGTACATGCAAAAATATTCTTTGAAGCACTCAGACTTGGCCTGACACCATTTTGTTCTGCTTCATTAAGTTGGCTTGTGAGAGCCAACTTACTGAAATCCTACTTAAACTTATTAGTGGTGCTTGCAAAGCATCACTATTGTAATCTCACATACTTATTATTAGTGGTGCTTGCAAAGCATCACTATTGTAATCTCACATACTTATTAAGTTGGCTTGTGAGAGCCAACTTACTGAAATCCTACTTAAACTTATTATTATTCAGATTCTTATTAAGTTGGCTTGTGAGAGCCAACTTACTGAAATCCCATTTAAACTTATTAAGTTGGCTTGTGAAAGCCAACTTACTGAAATCCTATTTAAACTTATTATTATTATTATTAGTGGTGCTTGCAAAGCATCACTATTGTAATCTCACATACTTATTATTTTTAAGTTGGCTTGTGAGAGCCAACTTACTGAAATCCTACTTAAACTTAAGTTGGCTTGTGAGAGCCAACTTACTGAAATCCTATTTAAACTTATTATTAAGTTGGCTTGTGAGAGCCAACTTACTGAAATCCTACTTAAACTTAAGTTGGCTTGTGAGAGCCAACTTACTGAAATCCTATTTAAACTTATTATTAAGTTGGCTTGTGAAAGCCAACTTACTGAAATCCTATTTAAACTTATTATTATTATTAAGTTGGCTTGTGAAAGCCAACTTACTGAAATCATATTTAAACTTATTAAGTTGGCTTGTGAGAGCCAACTTACTGAAATCCTATTTAAACTTATTATTATTAAGTTGGCTTGTGAGAGCCAACTTACTGAAATCCTATTTAAACTTATTATTATTATTATTAAGTTGGCTTGTGAGAGCCAACTTACTGAAATCCTATTTAAACTTATTATTAAGTTGGCTTGTGAAAGCCAACTTACTGAAATCCTATTTAAACTTATTATTATTATTATTATTATTATTATTATTATTAAGTTGGCTTGTGAGAGCCAACTTACTGATATTGTACTTAAACTTATTAAGTTGGCTTGTGAGAGCCAACTTACTGAAATCCTATTTAAACTTATTATTATTATTATTATTATTATTATTATTATTATTATTATTATTATTATTAAGTTGGCTTGTGAGAGCCAACTTACTGAAATCCTACTTAAACTTATTATTATTCCGATTCTTCTTAGCGGTGAAATTTCTATATCTATCTCCTCCTAGAGCTTTAACTCCACATACTCCAAACTCGGCACAGACACTCAAACTGTTCTGACTCGAGTTGCTATATCTTTTCTAACTGATCGGACTTACGGTTTTCCTAAAAATCACGATCAAACTCGGAAAAAACTCCCATTGACTTAACATTGCGGAATGTTCAGAAATTTAAATCTCAACTGACATTTTCACACACACAGACAAAAAGGGCCTGTCAGCCCTGCATCTCTCCCTCTCTCTCTCCCTCAGAGGATTTATTTTATCAAGCAGCCAAAAAGTAATGACCTAAAATCTTCATAGTCACACGCTAAAACATGCTAAAAATGTGTTAGCATCTATCTATCTATCTATCTATCTATCTATCTATCTATCTATCTATCTATCTATCTATCTATCTATCTGAGGGTCAATATCTATCTATCTATCTATCTATCTATCTATCTATCTATCTGAGGGTCAATATCTATCTATCTATCTATCTATCTATCTATCTATCTATCTGAGGGTCAATATCTATCTATCTATCTATCTATCTATCTATCTATCTGAGGGTCAATATCTATCTATCTATCTATCTATCTATCTATCTATCTATCTATCTATCTATCTATCTATCTATCTATCTGAGGGTCAATATCTATCTATCTATCTATCTATCTATCTATCTATCTATCTATCTATCTATCTATCTATCTGAGGGTCAATATCTATCTATCTATCTATCTGAGGGTCAATATCTATCTATCTATCTATCTATCTATCTATCTATCTATCTATCTATCTAGCAACTAAGTTAAACTTTTTTAACACTACACTGTAAAACTGGCTCATTAGAGTCATTAATTTGGGAATCAGACTACACTGGTCACACTGTATGTTTCACACTGTATATTCAAAAGAACTGGCTCATTAGAGTCATTAATTTGGGAATCAGACTACACTGGTCACACTGTATGTTTCACACTGTATATTCAAAAGAACTGGCTCATTAGAGTCATTCATTTGGGAATCAGACTACACTGGTCACACTGTATGTTTCACACTGTATATTCAAAAGAACTGGCTCATTAGAGTAATTTGTTTGGGAATCAGACTACACTGGTCACACTGTATGTTTCACACTGTAGATTCAAAAGAACTGGCTCATTAGAGTCATTCATTTGGGAATCAGACTACACTGGTCACACTGTATGTTTCACACTGTAGAGTCAAAAGAACTGGCTCATTAGAGTCATTCATTTGGGAATCAGACTACACTGGTCACACTGTATGTTTCACACTGTAGATTCAAAAGAACCGGCTCATTAGAGTCATTTGTTTGGGAATCAGTCTACACTGGTAACACATGCTAGCATCGCCTAGCGAAGTGCTAAAACATGCTAAAAAAGTGCTAGCATCATGCTAACACATGCTAGCATCGCCTAGCGAAGTGCTAAAACATGCTAAAAAAGAGCTAGCACCATGCTAACACATGCTAGCATCGCCTAGCGAAGTGCTAAAACATGCTTAAAAAGTGTTAGCATGATGCTAACACATGCTAGCATCGCCTAGCGAAGTGCTAAAACATGCTAAAAACGTGCTAGCATCATGCTAACACATGCTAGCATCGCCTAGCGAAGTGCTAAAACATGCTAAAAACGTGCTAACATCATGCTAACACATGCTAGCATTGACTAGCGAAGTGCTAAAAAAGGCTAAAAATATGCTAGCATCATGCTAAAATCGCCTAGCGAAGTGCTAAAACATGCTAAAAACGTGCTAGCATCGCCTAGCGAAGTGCTAAAAAATGCTAAAAACGTGCTAGCATCATGCTAACACATGCTAGCATCGCCTAGCGAAGTGCTAAAACATGTTAAAAACGTGCTAACATCATGCTAACACATGCTAGCATCGCCTAGCGAAGTGCTAAAACATGCTAAAAACGTGCTAGCATCATGCTAACACATGCTAGCATCGCCTAGCGAAGTGCTAAAACATGCTAAAAACGTGCTAGCATCATGCTAACACATGCTAGCATCGCCTAGCGAAGTGCAAAAAAATGCTAAAAACGTGCTAGCATCATGTTAACACATGCTAGCATCGCCTAGCGAAGTCCTAAAAAATGCTAAAAACGTGCTAGCATCATGCTAACACATGCTAGCATCGCCTAGCAAAGTGTTAAAACATGCTAAAAACGTGCTAGCATCATGCTAACACATGCTAGCATCGCCTAGCGAAGTGCTAAAAAATGCTAAAAACGTGCTAGCATCATGATAACACATGCTAGCATCGCCTAGCGAAGTGCTAAAACATGCTAAAATCGTGTTAGCATCATGTTAATACATGTTAGCATCGCCTAGCGAAGTGCTAAAACATGCTAAAAACGTGCTAGCATGATGCTAACACATGCTAGCATCGCCTAGCGAAGTGCTAAAACATGCTAAAAACGTGCTAGCATCATGCTGACACATGTTAGCATCGCCTAGCGAAGTGCTAAAAAATACTAAAAACGGGTTAGCATCATGCTAACACATGCTAGCATCGTCTAGCGAAGTGTTAAAACATGATAAAATGTGCTAGCATCATGCTAACACATGCTAGCATCGCCTATCTAAGTGCTAAAACATGCTAAAAACGTGTTAACATCATGCTATCACATGCTAGCATCGTCTAGCGAAGTGCTAAAACATGCTATAAACGTGCTAGCATCTATCTGTCTATCTATCTATCTATCCATCTATCTATCTGAGGGTCAATATCTATCTATCTATCTATTTGAGGGTCAATATCTATCTATCTATCTGAGGGTAAATATCTCTCTCTCTCTCTCTCTATCTATCTATCTATCTATATCTATCTCTCTATATATCTAAGGGTAAATATCTATCTATCTATCTGAGTGTCTATCTATCTATCTATCTGAGTGTCTATCTATCTATCTATCTATCTATCTATCTATCTATCTATCTATCTATCTATCTATCTATCTATCTATCTAGCAACTAAGTTAAACTTTTTTAACACTACACTGTAGAACTGGCTCATTAGAGTCATTAATTTGGGAATCAGACTACACTGGTCACACTGTATTTTTCACACTGTAGATTCAAAAGAACCGGCTCATTAGAGTCATTAATTTGGGAATCAGACTACACTGGTCACACTGTATGTTTCACACTGTAGATTCAAAAGAACTGGCTCATTAGAGTCATTAATGTTGTAATCAGACTACACTGGTCACACTGTATGTTTCACACTGTAAATTCAAAAGAACCGGCTCATTAGAGTCATTTGTTTTGGAATCAGACTACACTGGTCACACTGTATGTTTCACACTGTAGATTCAAAATAACCAACTTTAAAATTCAAACTAATTTAAACTTTAGACTAATTTAAACTGTAAACTAATTTAAACTATAAACTAATTTAAACTTCAAACTACTTTAAACTTCAAACTACTTTAAACTTCAAACTACTTTAAACTATAAACTACTTTAAACTATAAACTACTTTAAACTCATTTAAACTAATTTAAACTTCAAACTACTTTAAACTTCTTCAAACTTTCTGGTCCAAACTTTCACAAGCCAACTTAAAGTTTGTACTCAAACTTTTTAATCTAGTTAAGTTGGCTTGTGAAAGCCAACTTACTGAAATCCTATTTAAACTTATTATTATTAAGTTGGCTTGTGAGAGCCAACTTACTGAAATCCTATTTAAACTTATTATTATTATTATTATTAAGTTGGCTTGTGAGAGCCAACTTACTGAAATCCTATTTAAACTTATTATTATTATTATTAAGTTGGCTTGTGAGAGCCAACTTACTGAAATCCTATTTAAACTTATTATTATTAAGTTGGCTTGTGAGAGCCAACTTACTGAAATCCTATTTAAACTTATTATTATTATTATTATTATTATTATTATTCTGAGACTAAAATTACCAAGACTAACTCCTCCTAGAGCTTTTAAGCTACAGGCACCAAACTCGGCACAGACCTTCAGACTAATCCCGAATAGTGTGCTATATCTTTTCTAACTGATCGGACTTACGGTTTTCCTAAAAATGATGATCAAACTCGGAAAAAACTCCCATTGACTTAACATTGCGGAATGTTCAGAAATTCAAATTCCAACTGACATTTTCACACACACAGACAAAAAGGGCCTGTCAGCCCTGCATCTCTCCCTCTCTCTCCCTCAGAGGATTTCTTTTATCAAGCAGCCAAAAAGTAATGACCTAAAATCTTCCTAGCCACACACTAAAACATGCTAAAAACGTGCTAGCATCTATCTGAGGGTCAATATCTATCTATCTATCTAAATATCTATCTATCTATCTATCTATCTATCTATCTATCTATCTGAGGGTAAATATCTATCTCTCTCTCTCTATCTATCTATATCTATCTCTCTATATATCTAAGGGTAAATATCTATCTATCTATCTATCTATCTATCTAGCAACTAAGTTAAACTTTTTAACACTACACTGTAGAACTGGCTCATTAGAGTCATTCATTTGGGAATCAGACTACACTGGTCACACTGTATGTTTCACATTGTAGATTCAAAAGAACTGGATCATTAGAGTCATTAATTTGGGAATCAGACTACACTGGTCACACTGTATGTTTCACATTGTAGATTCAAAAGAACTGGCTCATTAGAGTCATTAATTTGGGAATCAGACTACACTGGTCACACTGTATGTTTCACACTGTAGATTCAAAAGAACTGGATCATTAGAGTCATTCATTTGGGAATCAGACTACACTGGTCACACTGTATGTTTCACACTGTAGATTCAAAAGAACTGGATCATTAGAGTCATTCATTTGGGAATCAGACTACACTGGTCACACTGTATGTTTCACACTGTAGAGTCAAAAGAACCGGCTCATTAGAGTCATTAATTTGGGAACACACACAGACAAAAAGGGCCTGTCAGCCCTGCATCTCTCCCTCTCTCTCTCCCTCATTGCATAGGGATTTTGTATTGAACATAGCTCTGGATCACAGTGTCATAGAGACAAGGGGCGGGCTCATTTTACTCAGACGACCAATCAGTCTCTCGGGATCATTGTGAAGCTATCAAGCCACGCCCTAGCAACAATTTAAAGCACCTTAGCAACAACTCCCATAGACTTCTAATGAAAGATATCAAAGGGATATCTCCGGATAGAAGTGTCATAGAAACACAAGGGTGGTCTCGTTTGACTCGGGGCAGCAAACAGCCAATCATGAATCACCTCAACACTTCCTAGCCCCTCCCTAGCAACCATTGTCGAGCACCTTAACAACCAAAATCCATAGAGGGATATCTTCCATTCTGAATGTCACAGAGGCATGGGAGTTGGTTTATATCATTCATACTGACAAGCAGCCTTTGGAGTTTCATAATTGGCAGCTGTCAAGCCACTCCCTAGCAACTAAACAGAGTACCCTAGCAACCGTTTAGCAATAACTATATCTCTGCACCAGAAAATCAGAGAGACTTCTGGGTTCATTTATTTCAAGCAGGATGGCAAGGAGACTTGATAAGTATCACTATGGTAACTGCCTAGCAACCACATGGGGTTACCCTAGCAACCGAGTAACAAATCACATATCTCTGCACCAGAAAATCAGAGAGACTTCTGGGTTGATTTATTTCAATCAGGATGGCAAGGAGACTTGATAAGTATCACTATGGTAACTGCCTAGCAACCACATGGGGTTACCTTAGCAACCGAGTAACAAATCACATATCTCTGCATCAGAAAAACGTAGAGACTTCCGGATTGACTTATTTCAATCAGGATGGCAAAGAGACTTCATTAGTATCACTATGGTAACTGCCTAGCAACCAGATGTGGTTACCCTAGCAACCAAGTAACAAATCACATATCTCTGCACCAGATAATCGTAGAGACTTCTGGGTTGATTTATTTCAATCAGGATGTCAAGGAGACTTGATAAATATCACTATGGTAACTGCCTAGCAACCACATTGGGTTACCCTAGCAACCGAGTAACAAATCACATATCTCTGGACCAGAAAATCGTAGAGACTTCTGGGTTGGTTTATTTCAATCAGGATGTCAAGAAGACTTGATAAGTATCACTATGGTGACTGCCTAACAACCAGATGGGGTTACCCTAGCAACCGAGTAACAAATCACATATCTCTGCACCAGAAAATCAGAGAGATTTCTGGGTTGATTTATTTCAATCAGGATGGCAAGGAGACTTGATAAGTATCACTATGGTAACTGCCTAGCAACCAGATGGGGTTACCCTAGCAACCGAGTAACAAATCACATATCTCTGCACCAGATAATCGTAGAGACTTCTGGGTTGATTTATTTCAATCAGGATGTCAAGGAGACTTGACAAGTATCACTATGGTAACTGCCTAGCAACCACATTGGGTTACCCTAGCAACCGAGTAACAAATCACATATCTCTGGACCAGAAAATCGTAGAGACTTCTGGGTTGGTTTATTTCAATCAGGATGTCAAGAAGACTTGATAAGTATCACTATGGTGACTGCCTAACAACCAGATGGGGTTAGCCTAGCAACCGAGTAACAAATCACATATCTCTGCACCAGAAAATCAGAGAGACTTCTGGGTTGATTTATTTCAATCAGGATGGCAAGGAGACTTGATAAGTATCACTATGGTAACTGCCTAGCAACCACATGGGGTTACCTTAGCAACCGAGTAACAAATCACATATCTCTGCATCAGAAAAACGTAGAGACTTCCGGATTGACTTATTTCAATCAGGATGGCAAGGACACTTCATTAGTATCACTAAGGTAACTGCCTAGCAACCAGATGGGGTTACCCTAGCAACCGAGTAACAAATCAAATATCTCTGCACCAGAAAATCATAGAGACTTCTGGGTTGATTTATTTCAATCAGGATGTCAATGAGACTTGATATGTATCACTATGGTAACGGTCTAGCAACCATATTGGGTTACCCTAGCAACCGAGTAACAATTCACATATCTCTGGACCAGAAAATCGTAGAGACTTCTGGGTTGGTTCATTTCAATCAGGATGTCAAGAACACTTGATAAGTATCACTATGGTGACTGCCTAACAACCAGATGGGGTTACCCTAGCAACCGAGTAACAAATCACATATCTCTGCAACAGAAAATCGTAGAGACTTCTGGGTTGATTTATTTCAATCAGGATGGCAAGAAGACTTGATAAGTATCACTATGGTAACTGCCTAGCAACCATATGGGGTTACCCTAGCAACCGAGTAACAAATCACATATCTCTGCAACTGAACAACATAAAGACTTCTGGCTTTGTTCTTGGGACTCAGGGTAGCAAGGATCAATCCATCCATCAATCAATCCATCCATCTATCTATCTATCTATCTGAGGGTCAATATCTGTCTATCTATCTATCTATCTATCTGAGGGTCAATGTCTATCTATCTATCGATCTATCTATCTATCTATCTGAGGGTAAATATCTATCTATCTCTCTATCTGAGTGTCTGTCTATCTATCTATCTATCTATCTATCTATCTATCTATCTATCTATCTATCTATCTAGCAACTAAGTTAAACTTTAAACTACTTTAAACAAATTTAAACTAAACTAATTTAAACTATAAACTACTTTAAACTAATTTAAACTTCAAACTAATTTAAACTACAAACTAATTTATACTTCAAACTAATTTAAACTACAAACTAATTTAAACTATAAACTACTTTAAACTTTAAACTAATTTAAACTAATTTAAACTTCAAACTACTTTAAACTTCTTCAAACTTTCTGGTCCAAACTTTCACAAGCCAACTTAAAGTTTGTCTCGACGAACTTTTTTTTCTAGTTATTATTATTATTAAGTTGGCTTGTGAGAGCCAACTTACTGAAATCCTATTTAAACTTATTATTATTATTATTATTAAGTTGGCTTGTGAGAGCCAACTTACTGAAATCCTATTTAAACTTATTATTATTATTATTATTAAGTTGGCTTGTGAGAGCCAACTTACTGAAATCCTATTTAAACTTATTATTATTATTATTAGTGGTGCTTGCAAAGCATCACTATTGTAATCTCACATACTTATTTTTATTTTTATACTTTTTATTATTCTATCTCCGTACAAAACTTCGGCACCTAACTCGTCCCGCACCGTTTGGCGTAGACCCACGAATGAGGTGTCAAATCGAACGGCCTATTGAGGACACGTGTGCTATGACTTTTATAAGCGTATCGGGGTACGGTAATTGCCCCAGGGGCAAAAAGCGGCCGAAAAATCCCATAGACTTAACATTGCGACAAACTTTGACGCGTCACAGCTCCGAGCGAGGATTTCGCAGAAACGTGTGATTTGCCACATTTGAAGAGGCTGGCAGGCTCTGTAAGAGCATACCTCAAAATGGGGTAAAAGTTGCACCCCTGGGGGGCAGGAGCTGCCCAAAAATGCCCCAATTGACTTACAATGGTGTAGGACGGCCCATGAAATGAAATGGCATTGGGATTTGTATTCAACATAGCTCTGGATCACAGTGTCATAGAGACAATGGGGCGGGCTCATTTTACTCAGATGACCAATCAGTATCTCAGGATCATTTTGAATCTATCAAGCCACGCCCTAGCAACAATTTAGAGCACCTTAGCAACAAGTCCCATACACTTCTAATGAAAGACATCAAAGGGATATCTCCGGATAGAAGTTTCATAGAAACACAAGGGTGGTCTCGTTTCACTCGGGGCAGCAAACAGCCAATCATCAATCACCTCAACACTTCCTAGCCCCTCCCTAGCAACCATTGTCGAGCACCTTAGCAACCAAAATCCATAGAGGATATCTTCCATTCTGAATGTCACAGAGGCATGGGAGTTGGTTTATATCATTCATACTGACAAGCAGCCGTTGGAGATTAATGATTGGCAGCTGCCAAGCCACTCCCTAGCAACTAAACAGAGTACCCTAGCAACCCTTTAGCAGTAACTATATCTCTGCACCAGAAAATCAGAGAAACTTCTGGGTTGATTTATTTCAATCAGGATGGCAAGGACACTTCATTAGTATCACTAAGGTAACTGCCTAGCAACCAGATGGGGTTACCCTAGCAACCGAGTAACAAATCACATATCTCTGCATCAGAAAACGTAGAGACTTCCGGGTTGACTTATTTCAATCAGGATGGCAAGGACACTTGATTACTATCACTATGATTACTGCCTAGCAACCAGATGGGGTTACCCTAGCAACCGAGTAACAAATCACATATCTCTGCACCAGAAAATAGTACTGACTTCCGGGTTGACTTATTTCACTCAGGATGGCAAGGACACTTCATTACTATCACTATGGTAACTGCCTAGCAACCAGATGGGGTTACCCTAGCAACCGAGTAACAAATCACATATCTCTGCATCAGAAAAGCGTAGAGACTTCCGGGTTGACTTATTTCAATCAGGATGGCAAGGACACTTGATTACTATCACTATGATTACTGCCTAGCAACCACATGGGGTTACCCTAGCAACCGAGTAACAAATCACATATCTCTGCACCAGAAAATAGTACTGACTTCGGGTTGATTTATTTCACTCAGGATGGCAAGGACACTTGATTACTATCACTATGGTAACTGCCTAGCAACCAGATGGGGTTACCCTAGCAACCGAGAAACACATCACATATCTCGGCACCAGAAAAGAGTACAGACTTCCAGGTTGATTTATTTCAACCAGGATGGCAAGGACACTTCATTAGTATCAATATGGTAACTGCCTAGCAACCACATGGGGTTACCCTAGCAACCGAGTAACAAATCACATATCTCTGCATCAGAAAAACGTAGATACTTCTGGGTTGACTTATTTCAATCAGGATGGCAAAGACACTTGATTACTATCACTATGGTAACTGCCTAGCAACCAGATGGGGTTACCCTAGCAACCAAATAACAAATCACATATCTCTGCATCAGAAAAACGTAGAGACTTCCGGGTTGACTTATTTCAATCAGGATGGCAAGGACACTTGATTACTATCACTATGATTACTGCCTAGCAACCAGATGGGGTTACCCTAGCAACCGAGTAACAAATCACATATCTCTGCACCACAAAATAGTACTGACTTCCGGGTTGATTTATTTCACTCAGGATGGCAAGGACACTTGATTACTATCACTATGGTAACTGCCTAGCAACCAGATGGGGTTACCCTAGCAACCGAGAAACACATCACATATCTCGGCACCAGAAAAGAGTACAGACTTCCAGGTTGATTTATTTCAACCAGGATGGCAAGGACACTTCATTAGTATCAATATGGTAACTGCCTAGCAACCACATGGGGTTACCCTAGCAACCGAGTAACAAATCACATATCTCTGCATCAGAAAAACGTACATACTTCTGGGTTGACTTATTTCAATCAGGATGGCAAGGACACTTGATTACTATCACTATGGTAACTGCCTAGCAACCAGATGGGGTTACCCTAGCAACCGAGTAACAAATCACATATCTCTGCACCAGAAAATAGTACTGACTTCCGGGTTGATTTATTTCACTCAGGATCACAAGGACACTTGATTACTATCACTATGGTAACTGCCTAGCAACCAGATGGGGTTACCCTAGCAACCGAGAAACAAATCACAGATCTCGGCACCAGAAAAGAGACTTCCGGGTTGATTTATTTCAACCAGGATGGCAAGGACACTTCATTAGTATCAATATGGTAACTGCCTAGCAACCAGATGGGGTTACCCTAGCAACCAATTAACAAATCACATATCTCTGCATCAGAAAAACGTAGAGACTTCTGGGTTGGTTTATTTCACTCAGGATGGCAAGGACACTTCATAAGTATCACTATGGTAACTTCCTAGCAACAAGGAGGGGTTACCCTAGCAACCAAATAACAAATCACATATCTCTGGATCAGAACATCGTAGAGACTTCCTGGTTGACTGATTTTACTCTGGATAGCAAGGAGACTTGATAAGTATCACTATGGTAACTGCCTAGCAACCACATGGGGTTACCCTAGCAACCGAGAAACACATCACATATCTCGGCACCAGAAAAGAGTACAGACTTCCAGGTTGATTTATTTCAACCAGGATGGCAAGGACACTTCATTAGTATCAATATGGTAACTGCCTAGCAACCACATGGGGTTACCCTAGCAACCGAGTAACAAATCACATATCTCTGCATCAGAAAAACGTAGATACTTCTGGGTTGACTTATTTCAATCAGGATGGCAAAGACACTTGATTACTATCACTATGGTAACTGCCTAGCAACCAGATGGGGTTACCCTAGCAACCAAATAACAAATCACATATCTCTGCATCAGAAAAACGTAGAGACTTCCGGGTTGACTTATTTCAATCAGGATGGCAAGGACACTTGATTACTATCACTATGATTACTGCCTAGCAACCAGATGGGGTTACCCTAGCAACCGAGTAACAAATCACATATCTCTGCACCACAAAATAGTACTGACTTCCGGGTTGATTTATTTCACTCAGGATGGCAAGGACACTTGATTACTATCACTATGGTAACTGCCTAGCAACCAGATGGGGTTACCCTAGCAACCGAGAAACACATCACATATCTCGGCACCAGAAAAGAGTACAGACTTCCAGGTTGATTTATTTCAACCAGGATGGCAAGGACACTTCATTAGTATCAATATGGTAACTGCCTAGCAACCACATGGGGTTACCCTAGCAACCGAGTAACAAATCACATATCTCTGCATCAGAAAAACGTACATACTTCTGGGTTGACTTATTTCAATCAGGATGGCAAGGACACTTGATTACTATCACTATGGTAACTGCCTAGCAACCAGATGGGGTTACCCTAGCAACCGAGTAACAAATCACATATCTCTGCACCAGAAAATAGTACTGACTTCCGGGTTGATTTATTTCACTCAGGATCGCAAGGACACTTGATTACTATCACTATGGTAAAACTGCCTAGCAACCAGATGGGGTTACCCTAGCAACCGAGAAACAAATCACAGATCTCGGCACCAGAAAAGAGTACAGACTTCGGGTTGATTTATTTCAACCAGGATGGCAAGGACACTTCATTAGTATCAATATGGTAACTGCCTAGCAACCAGATGGGGTTACCCTAGCAACCAATTAACAAATCACATATCTCTGCATCAGAAAAACGTAGAGACTTCTGGGTTGGTTTATTTCACTCAGGATGGCAAGGACACTTCATAAGTATCACTATGGTAACTTCCTAGCAACAAGGAGGGGTTACCCTAGCAACCAAATAACAAATCACATATCTCTGGATCAGAACATCGTAGAGACTTCCTGGTTGACTGATTTTACTCTGGATAGCAAGGAGACTTGATAAGTATCACTATGGTAACTGCCTAGCAACCACATGGGGTTACCCTAGCAACCGAGTAACAAATCACATATCTCTGCACCAGAAAATAGTACAGACTTCCGGGTTGACTTATTTCAATAAGGATGGCAAGGAGACTTCATTACTATCACTATGGTAACTGCCTAGCAACCAGATGGGTTTACCCTAGCAACCGAGTAACAAATCACATATCTCTGCATCAGAAAAACGTAGAGACTTCTGGGTTGATTTATTTATGACCATAATTTTTGTTCTTTTCAAGCATGCTATTTCACGAGTTTTGCCACGGCAAGCACCACTCACATTTTCTTCAGGAAATGTACCTATCTAGTTATTATTATTATTCTTCTGAGACTAAAATTACCAAGACTAACTCCTCCTAGAGCTTTTAAGCTACAGGCACCAAACTCGGCACAGACCTTCAGACTAATCCCGAATAGTGTGCTATATCTTTTCTAACTGATCGGACTTACGGTTTTCCTAAAAATGATGATCAAACTCGGAAAAAACTCCCATTGACTTAACATTGCGGAATGTTCAGAAATTCAAATTCCAACTGACATTTTCACACACACAGACAAAAAGGGCCTGTCAGCCCTGCATCTCTCCCTCTCTCTCCCTCAGAGGATTTCTTTTATCAAGCAGCCAAAAGTAATGACCTAAAATCTTCCTAGCCACACACTAAAACATGCTAAAAGCGTGCTAGCATCTATCTGAGGGTCAATATCTATCTATCTATCTAAATATCTAAATATCTATCTATCTATCTATCTGAGGGTAAATATCTATCTCTCTCTCTCTATCTATCTATATCTATCTCTCTATATATCTAAGGGTAAATATCTATCTATCTATCTATCTATCTATCTATCTAGCAACTAAGTTAAACTTTTTAACACTACACTGTAGAACTGGCTCATTAGAGTCATTCATTTGGGAATCAGACCACACTGGTCACACTGTATGTTTCACACTGTAGATTCAAAAGAACTGGCTCATTAGAGTCATTCATTTGGGAATCAGACTACACTGGTCACACTGTATGTTTCACATTGTAGATTCAAAAGAACTGGCTCATTAGAGTCATTCATTTGGGAATCAGACTAAACTGGTCACACTGTATGTTTCACATTGTAGATTCAAAAGAACTGGCTCATTAGAGTCATTAATTTGGGAATCAGACTACACTGGTCACACTGTATGTTTCACACTGTAGATTCAAAAGAACTGGATCATTAGAGTCATTCATTTGGGAATCAGACTACACTGGTCACACTGTATGTTTCACACTGTAGAGTCAAAAGAACCGGCTCATTAGAGTCATTAATTTGGGAACACACACAGACAAAAAGGGCCTGTCAGCCCTGCATCTCTCCCTCTCTCTCTCCCTCATTGCATAGGGATTTTGTATTGAACATAGCTCTGGATCACAGTGTCATAGAGACAAGGGGCGGGCTCATTTTACTCAGACGACCAATCAGTCTCTCGGGATCATTGTGAAGCTATCAAGCCACGCCCTAGCAACAATTTAAAGCACCTTAGCAACAACTCCCATAGACTTCTAATGAAAGATATCAAACGGATATCTCCGGATAGAAGTGTCATAGAAACACAAGGGTGGTCTCGTTTGACTCGGGGCAGCAAACAGCCAATCATGAATCACCTCAACACTTCCTAGCCCCTCCCTAGCAACCATTGTCGAGCACCTTAACAACCAAAATCCATAGAGGGATATCTTCCATTCTGAATGTCACAGAGGCATGGGAGTTGGTTTATATCATTCATACTGACAAGCAGCCTTTGGAGTTTCATAATTGGCAGCTGTCAAGCCACTCCCTAGCAACTAAACAGAGTACCCTAGCAACCGTTTAGCAATAACTATATCTCTGCACCAGAAAATCAGAGAGACTTCTGGGTTCATTTATTTCAAGCAGGATGGCAAGGAGACTTGATAAGTATCACTATGGTAACTGCCTAGCAACCACATGGGGTTACCCTAGCAACCGAGTAACAAATCACATATCTCTGCACCAGAAAATCAGAGAGACTTCTGGGTTGATTTATTTCAATCAGGATGGCAAGGAGACTTGATAAGTATCACTATGGTAACTGCCTAGCAACCACATGGGGTTACCTTAGCAACCGAGTAACAAATCACATATCTCTGCATCAGAAAAGCGTAGAGACTTCCGGATTGACTTATTTCAATCAGGATGGCAAAGAGACTTCATTAGTATCACTATGGTAACTGCCTAGCAACCAGATGTGGTTACCCTAGCAACCAAGTAACAAATCACATATCTCTGCACCAGATAATCGTAGAGACTTCTGGGTTGATTTATTTCAATCAGGATGTCAAGGAGACTTGATAAGTATCACTATGGTAACTGCCTAGCAACCACATTGGGTTACCCTAGCAACCGAGTAACAAATCACATATCTCTGGACCAGAAAATCGTAGAGACTTCTGGGTTGGTTTATTTCAATCAGGATGTCAAGAAGACTTGATAAGTATCACTATGGTGACTGCCTAACAACCAGATGGGGTTACCCTAGCAACCGAGTAACAAATCACATATCTCTGCACCAGAAAATCAGAGAGATTTCTGGGTTGATTTATTTCAATCAGGATGGCAAGGAGACTTGATAAGTATCACTATGGTAACTGCCTAGCAACCAGATGGGGTTACCCTAGCAACCGAGTAACAAATCACATATCTCTGCACCAGATAATCGTAGAGACTTCTGGGTTGATTTATTTCAATCAGGATGTCAAGGAGACTTGACAAGTATCACTATGGTAACTGCCTAGCAACCACATTGGGTTACCCTAGCAACCGAGTAACAAATCACATATCTCTGGACCAGAAAATCGTAGAGACTTCTGGGTTGGTTTATTTCAATCAGGATGTCAAGAAGACTTGATAAGTATCACTATGGTGACTGCCTAACAACCAGATGGGGTTAGCCTAGCAACCGAGTAACAAATCACATATCTCTGCACCAGAAAATCAGAGAGACTTCTGGGTTGATTTATTTCAATCAGGATGGCAAGGAGACTTGATAAGTATCACTATGGTAACTGCCTAGCAACCACATGGGGTTACCTTAGCAACCGAGTAACAAATCACATATCTCTGCATCAGAAAAGCGTAGAGACTTCGGATTGACTTATTTCAATCAGGATGGCAAGGACACTTCATTAGTATCACTAAGGTAACTGCCTAGCAACCAGATGGGGTTACCCTAGCAACCGAGTAACAAATCAAATATCTCTGCACCAGAAAATCATAGAGACTTCTGGGTTGATTTATTTCAATCAGGATGTCAATGAGACTTGATATGTATCACTATGGTAACGGTCTAGCAACCATATTGGGTTACCCTAGCAACCGAGTAACAAATCACATATCTCTGGACCAGAAAATCGTAGAGACTTCTGGGTTGGTTCATTTCAATCAGGATGTCAAGAACACTTGATAAGTATCACTATGGTGACTGCCTAACAACCAGATGGGGTTACCCTAGCAACCGAGTAACAAATCACATATCTCTGCAACAGAAAATCGTAGAGACTTCTGGGTTGATTTATTTCAATCAGGATGGCAAGAAGACTTGATAAGTATCACTATGGTAACTGCCTAGCAACCATATGGGGTTACCCTAGCAACCGAGTAACAAATCACATATCTCTGCAACTGAACAACATAAAGACTTCTGGCTTTGTTCTTGGGACTCAGGGTAGCAAGGATCAATCCATCCATCAATCAATCCATCCATCTATCTATCTATCTATCTGAGGGTCAATATCTATCTATCTATCTATCTATCTATCTATCTGAGGGTCAATGTCTATCTATCTATCGATCTATCTATCTATCTATCTGAGGGTAAATATCTATCTATCTCTCTATCTGAGTGTCTGTCTATCTATCTATCTATCTATCTATCTATCTATCTATCTATCTATCTATCTATCTATCTAGCAACTAAGTTAAACTTTAAACTACTTTAAACAAATTTAAACTAAACTAATTTAAACTATAAACTACTTTAAACTAATTTAAACTTCAAACTAATTTAAACTACAAACTAATTTATACTTCAAACTAATTTAAACTACAAACTAATTTAAACTATAAACTACTTTAAACTTTAAACTAATTTAAACTAATTTAAACTTCAAACTACTTTAAACTTCTTCAAACTTTCTGGTCCAAACTTTCACAAGCCAACTTAAAGTTTGTCTCAACTGAACTTTTTTTCTAGTTATTATTATTCTTCTGAGACTAAAATTACCAAGACTAACTCCTCCTAGAGCTTTTAAGCTACAGGCACCAAACTCGGCACAGACCTTCAGACTAATCCCGAATAGTGTGCTATATCTTTTCTAACTGATCGGACTTACGGTTTTCCTTAAAATGATCAAACTCGGAAAAACTCCCATTGACTTAACATTGCGGAATGTTCAGAAATTTAAATCCCAACTGACATTTTCACACACACAGACAAAAGGGCCTGTCAGCCCTGCATCTCTCCTCTCTCTCTCCCTCATTGCATAGATATTTTGTATTGAACATAGCTCTGGATCACAGTGTCATAGAGACAAGGGGCGGGCTCATTTTACTCAGACGACCAGTCAGTCTCTCGGGATCATTGTGAAGCTATCAAGCCACGCCCTAGCAACAATTTAAAGCACCTTAGCAACAACTCCCATAGACTTCTAATGAAAGACATCAAAGGGATATCTCCGGATAGAAGTGTCATAGAAACACAAGGGTGGTCTCGTTTGACTCGGGGCAGCAAACAGCCAATCATGAATCACCTCAACACTTCCTAGCCCCTCCCTAGCAACCATTGTCGAGCACCTTAACAACCAAAATCCATAGAGGGATATCTTCCATTCTGAATGTCACAGAGGCATGGGAGTTGGTTTATATCATTCATACTGACAAGCAGCCTTTGGAGTTTCATGATTGGCAGCTGTCAAGCCACTCCCTAGCAACTAAACAGAGTACCCTAGCAACCGTTTAGCAATAACTATATCTCTGCACCAGAAAATCAGAGAGACTTCTGGGTTCATTTATTTCAATCAGGATGGCAAGGAGACTTGATAAGTATCACTATGGTAACTGCCTAGCAACCACATGGGGTTACCCTAGCAACCGAGTAACAAATCACATATCTCTGCACCAGAAAATCAGAGAGACTTCTGGGTTGATTTATTTCAATCAGGATGGCAAGGAGACTTGATAAGTATCACTATGGTAACTGCCTAGCAACCACATGGGGTTACCTTAGCAACCGAGTAACAAATCACATATCTCTGCATCAGAAAAACGTAGAGACTTCCGGATTGACTTATTTCAATCAGGATGGCAAGGAGACTTCATTAGTATCACTATGGTAACTGCCTAGCAACCAGATGGGGTTACCCTAGCAACCGAGTAACAAATCACATATCTCTGCACCAGATAATCGTAGAGACTTCTGGGTTGATTTATTTCAATCAGGATATCAAGGAGACTTGACAAGTATCACTATGGTGACTGCCTAACAACCAGATGGGGTTACCCTAGCAACCGAGTAACAAATCACATATCTCTGCACCATAAAATCAGAGAGACTTCTGGGTTGATTTATTTCAATCAGGATGGCAAGGAGACTTGATAAGTATCACTATGGTAACTGCCTAGCAACCACATGGGGTTACCTTAGCAACCGAGTAACAAATCACATATCTCTGCATCAGAAAAACATAGAGACATCCGGATTGACTTATTTCAATCAGGATGGCAAGGACACTTCATTAGTATCACTAAGGTAACTGCCTAGCAACCAGATGGGGTTACCCTAGCAACCGAGTAACAAATCAAATATCTCTGCACCAGAAAATCATAGAGACTTCTGGGTTGATTTATTTCAATCAGGATGTCAATGAGACTTGATAAGTATCACTATGGTAACTGTCTAGCAACCACATTGGGTTACCCTAGCAACCGAGTAACAAATCACATATCTCTGGACCAGAAAATCGTAGAGACTTCTGGGTTGGTTTATTTCAATCAGGATGTCAAGAACACTTGATAAGTATCACTATGGTGACTGCCTAACAACCAGATGGGGTTACCCTAGCAACCGAGTAACAAATCACATATCTCTGCAACAGAAAATCGTAGAGACTTCTGGGTTGATTTATTTCAATCAGGATGGCAAGAAGACTTGATTAGTATCACTATGGTAACTGCCTAGCAACCATATGGGGTTACCCTAGCAACCGAGTAACAAATCACATATCTCTGCAACAGAACAACATAAAGACTTCTGGCTTTGTTCATGGGACTCAGGGTAGCAAGGATCAATCAATCAATCAATCAATCAATCATCTATCTATCTATCTGAGGGTCAATATCTATCTATCTATCTATCTATCTGTCTCTCTGTCTGTCTGTTGTCTATCTATCTATCTGAGGGTCAATGTCTATCTATCTATCGATCTATCTATCTATCTGAGGGTAAATATCTATCTATCTATCTCTCTATCTATCTGAGTGTCTGTCTATCTATCTATCTATCTGAGGATAAATATCTATCTATCTATCTCTCTATCTATCTGAGTGTCTGTCTATCTATCTATCTATCTATCTATCTATCTAGCAACTAAGTTAAACTTTAAACTACTTTAAACTAATTTAAACTAAACTAATTTAAACTATAAACTACTTTAAACTATAAACTACTTTAAACTAATTTAAACTAATTTAAACTTCAAACTAATTTAAACTACAAACTAATTTATACTTCAAACTAATTTAAACTACAAACTAATTTAAACTATAAACTACTTTAAATTTTAAACTAATTTAAACTTCAAACTACTTTAAACTTCTTCAAACTTTCTGGTCCAAACTTTCACAAGCCAACTTAAAGTTTGTCTCGACGAACTTTTTTTTTCTAGTTATTATTATTATTATTCTTCTTACTCAGAAATTTCTATACGCTACTCCTCCTAGAGCTTTTAAGCTACAGGCACCAAACTCGGCACAGACCTTCAGACTAATCCCGAATAGTGTGCTATATCTTTTCTAACTGATCGGACTTACGGTTTTCCTAAAAATGACGATCAAACTCAGAAAAAACTCCCATTGACTTAACATTGCGGAATGTTCAGAAATTCAAATTCCAACTGACATTTTCACACACACACACAAAAAGGGCCTGTCAGCCCTGCATCTCTCCCTCTCTCTCTCCCTCAGAGGATTTCTTTTATCAAGCAGCCAAAAAGTAATGACCTAAAATCTTCCTAGCCACACGCTAAAACATGCTAAAAACATGCTAGCATCATGCTAACACATGCTAGCATTGACTAGCGAAGTGCTAAAACATGCTAAAAATGTGCTAGCATCATGCTAACACATGCTAGCATCGCCTAGCAAAGTGCTAAAAAATGCTAAAAACATGCTAGCATCATGTTAACACATGCTAACATCGCCTAGCGAAGTTCTAAAAATGCTAAAAAGTGCTAGCATCATGCTAACACATGCTAGCATCGCCTAGCGAAGTGCTAAAACATGCTAAAAGCGTGCTAGCATCATGCTTAACACATGCTAGCATCGCCTAGCGAAGTGCTAAAAAATGCTAAAAACGTCTTAGCATCATGCTAACACATGCTAGCATACGCCTAGCGAAGTGCTAAAACATGCTAAAAGCGTGCTAGCATCATGCTAACACATGCTAGCATCGCCTAGCGAAGTGCTAAAAAATGCTAAAAGCGTGCATAGCATCATGCTTAACACATGCTAGCATCGCCTAGCGAAGTGCTAAAACATGCTAAAAGCGTGCTAGCATCATGCTAACACATGCTTAGCATCGCCTAGCGAAGTGCTAAAACATGCTAAAAGCGTGCTAGCATCATGCTTAACACATGCTAGCATCGCCTAGCGAAGTGCTAAAAAATGCTAAAAACGTGCTAGCATCATGCTAACACATGCTAGCATCGCCGTAGCGGAGTGCTTAAAACATGCTAAAAACGTGCTTAGCATCATGCTAACACATGCTAGCATCGACTAGCGAAGTGCTAAAACATGCTAAAAACGTGCTAGCATCATGCTAACACAAACTAATTTAAACTTTAGACTAATTTAAACTTTAAACTAATTTAAACTATAAACTAATTTAAACTTCAAACTACTTTAAACTTCAAACTACTTTAAACTTCAAACTTTCTGGTCCAAACTTTCACAAGCCAACTTAAAGTTTGTCTCGACGAACTTTTTCTAGTTAGTGGTGCTTGCAAAGCATCACTATTGTAATCTCACATACTTATTATTTTTATTTTTATTTTTATTTTTATATCTCTTAACAAAACTTCGGCACCTAACTCGTCCCGCACCGTTTGGCATAGACCCACGAATGAGGTGTCAAATCGAACGGCCTATTGAGGACACGTGTGCTATGACTTTTATAAGCGATCGGGGGTACGGTATTTGCCCCAGGGGCAAAAAGCGGCCGAAAAATCCCATTGACTTAACATTGAGACAAACTTTGACGCGTCACAGCTCCGAGCGAGGATTTCGCAGAAACGTGTGATTTGCCACATTTGAAGAGGCTGGCAGGCTCTGTAAGAGCATACCTCAATATGGGGTAAAAGTTGCACCCCTGGGGGGCAGGGGCTGCCCAAAGTTGCCCCCATTGACTTACAATGGTGTAGGACGGCCCATGAAATAGGGATTTTTAATTAAACATAGCTCTGGATCACAGTGTCATAGAGACAAGGGGCCTGCCTCATTTTACTCAGACGACCAATCAGTCTCTCTGGATCATTGCAAAGCTATCAAGCCACGCCCTAGCAACCATTTAGAGGACCTTAGCAACAAGTCCCATAGACTTCTAATGAAAGAGATCAAAGGGATATCTCCGGCTAGAAGTGTCATACCAACACAAGGGTGGTCTCGTTTGACTCGGGGCAGCAAACAGCCAATCATGAATCACCTCAACACTTCCTAGCCCCTCCCTAGCAACTATTGTCGAGCACCTTAGCAACCAAAATCCATAGAGGGATATCTTCCATTCTGAATGTCACAGAGGCATGGGAGTTGATTTATGTCATTCATACTGACAAGCAGCCTTTGGAATTTCATGATTGGCAGCTGCCAAACCACTCCCTAGCAACTACACATAGTACCCTAGCAACCGAGTAACAAATCACATATCTCTACACCAGAAAATAGTTAAGACTTCTGGGTTGATTTATTTCACTCAGGATGGCAAGGACACTTGATTACTATCACTATGGAAACTGCCTAGCAACCAGATGGGGTTACCCTAGCAACCGAGTAACAAATCACATATCTCTGCACCAGAAAATAGTACAGACTTCCGGGTTGACTTATTTCAATAAGGATGCCAAGGAGACTTCATTACTATCACTATGGTAACTGCCTAGCAACCAGATGGGTTTACCCTAGCAACCGAGTAACAAATCACATATCTCTGCATCAGAAAAACGTAGAGACTTCTGGGTTGATTTATTTATGACCATCATTTTTGTTCTTTTCAAGCATGCTATTTGACGAGTTTTGCCACGGCAAGCACCACTCACATTTTCTTCAGGAAATGTACCTATCTAGTTATTATTATTCTTCTTACTCTGAAATTTCTATATCTAACTCCTCCTAGAGCTTTTAAGCTACAGGCACCAAACTCGGCACAGACCTTCAGACTAATCCCGAATAGTGTGCTATATCTTTTCTAACTGATCGGACTTACGGTTTTCCTAAAAATGACGATCAAACTCGGAAAAAACTCCCATTGACTTAACATTGCGGAATGTTCAGAAATTCAAATTCCAACTGACATTTTCACACACACAGACAAAAAGGGCCTGTCAGCCCTGCATCTCTCCCTCTCTCTCCCTCAGAGGATTTCTTTTATCAAGCAGCCAAAAAGTAATGACCTAAAATCTTCCTAGCCACACGCTAAAACATGCTAAAAACGTGCTAGCATCATGCTAACACATGCTAGCATTGATTAGCGAAGTGCTAAAACAAGCTAAAAATGTGCTAGCATCATGCTAAAATCGCCTAGCGAAGTGCTAAAACTTGCTATCATCATGCTAACACATGTTAGCATCGCCTAGCGAAGTGCTAAAACATGCTAAAAACGTGCTAGCATCGCCTAGCGAAGTGCAAAAAAATGCTAAAAATGTGCTAGCATCATGCTAACACATGTTAGCATCGCCTAGCGAAGTGTTAAAACATGCTAAAACGTGCTAGCATCATGCTTAACACATGCTTAGCATAGCCTAGCGAAGTGCTTAAAACATGCTAAAAACGTGCTTAGCATCATATATAACATGTTAGCATCGCCTAGTGAAGTGCTATAAAATGCTAAAAACGCTATAGCATCATGCTTAACACATGCTTAGCATCGCCTAGCAAAGTGCTTAAAACATGCTAAAAACGTCATTAGCATCATGCTTAACACATGTTAGCATCGCCTAGCGAAGTGTTAAAACATGCTAAAAACGTCGTATAGCATCATGCTAACACATGCTAGCATCGCGTAGCGGAGTGCTAAAAATGCTAAAAACGTCTATAGCATCATGCTAACACATGCTAAGCATCGCCTAGCGGATTGCTAAAACATGCTAAAAACGTAGCTAAGCATCATCGCTAACACATGCTAAGCATCGCCTAGCGAAGTGCTAAAACATGCTAAAAACGTGCATAGCATCATGCTAACACATGCTAGCATCGCTCTAGCGAAGTGCTTAAATCATGCTAAAAACGTCGCTAAGCATCATGCTAACACATGCTAGCATCGCCTAGCGAAGTGCTAAAACATGCTAAAAACGTGCTAGCATGATGCTAACACATGCTAGCATCGCCTAGCGAAGTGCTAAAACATGCTAAAAACGTGCTAGCATCATGCTAACACATGCTAGCATCACCTAGCGAAGTGCTAAAACATGCTAAAAATGTGCTAGCATCTATCTGTCTGTCTATGTATCTATCTATCTGAGGGTCAATATCTATCTATCTATTTGAGGGTCAATATCTATCTATCTATCTGTCTATCTATCTATTTGAGGGTCATTATCTATCTATCTATCTATCTGAGGGTAAATATCTATCTATCTATCTCTCTATCTATCTATCTGAGTGTCTATCTATCTATCTATCTATCTAGCAACTAAGTTAAAATTTTAACTACTTTAAACTACAAACTACTTTAAACTTTAAACTAATTTAAACTTTAAACTCATTTAAACTACAAACTACTTTAAAATTCAAACTAATTTAAACTTTAGACTAATTTAAACTTTAAACTAATTTAAACTATAAACTAATTTAAACTTCAAACTACTTTAAACTTCAAACTTTCTGGTCCAAACTTTCACAAGGCAACTTAAAGTTTGTCTCGACGAACTTTTTCTAGTTATTATTATTATTATTATTATTCTTACTCTGAAATTTCTATATCTAACTCCTCCTAGAGCTTTTAAGCTACAGGCACCAAACTCGGCACAGACCTTCAGACTAATCCCGAATAGTGTGCTATATCTTTTCTAACTGATCGGACTTACGGTTTTCCTAAAAATGACGATCAAACTCAGAAAAAACTCCCATTGACTTAACATTGCGGAATGTTCAGAAATTCAAACTCCAACTGACATTTTCACACACACACACAAAAGGGCCTGTCAGCCCTGCATCTCTCCCTCTCTCTCTCCCTCAGAGGATTTCTTTTATCAAGCAGCCAAAAAGTAATGACCTAAAATCTTCCTAGCCACACGCTAAAACATGCTAAAAACGTGCTAGCATCATGCTAACACATGCTAGCATTGACTAGCGAAGTGCTAAAACATGCTAAAACTGTGCTAGCATCATGCTAACACATGCTAGCATCGCCTAGCAAGGTGCTAAAAAATGCTAAAAACGTGATAGCATCATGCTAACACATGCTAGCATAGCCTAGCGAAGTGCTTAAAACATGCTAAAAACATGCTAGCATCATGTTAACACATGCTAGCATTGCCTAGCGAAGTGCTAAAACATGCTAAAAACATGCTAGCATCATGCTAACACATGCTAGCATCGCCTAGCGAAGTGCTAAAAAATGCTAAAAACGTGCTAGCATCATGCTAACACATGCTAGCATCGCCTAGCGAAGTGCTAAAACATGCTAAAAGCGTGCTAGCATACGCTCTAGCCGAAGTGCTAAAAAATGCTTAAAAGCGTCTTAGCATCATGCTTAACACATGCTTAGCATCGCCTAGCGAAGTGCTTAAAAATGCTAAAAACGTGCTTAGCATCATGCTAACACATGCTTGGCATCGCGTAGCGGAGTGCTAAAACATGCTAAAAACATGCTTAGCATCATCGTTAACACATCTTAGCATCGCCTAGCGAAGTCTTAAAAATGCTTAAAGCGTCTTTAGCATCATGCTTAACACAT